>NW_013668447.1:130196-132139 GCF_000517525.1 Limulus polyphemus | reverse complement strand
TTAGTCTCAAAGTGGGTTCCTCGTCATCGAATTTGAAACCTGTGATAAACTGTTGCTTTTAAAATTAACTAAATTTAACACTTAAACTATCTAAATCATAACCCTTACATTAAACTTAAACAGTTGTGTACATCTAACAGTAATATAGCAGAAATAAAGCTTTGTGGAACATTTTCAAGGGTAATATATTAATATCATAATTAATATATAGCAGAAACAGGGCTGTGTTGAGATCTTGAATAGTAATATGACATGAAGTAGTCTAAGTTGAACATCTTCATTAGTAACATAGCAGAAACACAGCTGTGTTCAACATCTTCAGGAGCAGAAACAAAGCTGTGTTGAATGTCTTGAAGAGTAATTTAGTAAGACAGTAGTATTTTTTCAGTTGCAGTTGTAGTATGTTTATTTTAGGTACAGTTAATTGTAGTTATGAATATTTTGTCGTTATAGCTACTGTTACAGTTAACTAAATTTTAGTTTCAGTCATTATTAGTTAACTAAATACAGCAGTGTGATTCATATATGTATTTTTGCTGTTCAAGAAAGTCTCTTGAAAGTACAAACTATAACCGAGGTCTGATAAAAACATGATGTATAAAAAGGATTAAATGCAGTCTATTTGAATATATATATATAAATATATTTGGAACAAACATTATGAATACCACCAGCCTTACTGTTAAAGGAAAACTAGATTTTGAATAATGCAGTACATAACACATAAAAAATATTTCTCATCTGTGTTATGAAAAACAATATGCCTGATACATAGGCTTTCAGAGAATATGTTTTAAAAAAATTTAGGCAAAGCATTTTGGAGGAAACATAATGTGACATAAAGTGTAAGAGTGGTTAACCATTTCTTTACTGCAACATAAAATTCAACAAAGCTCTCTTTACTAATATAATTGGGATGTAAATATAATGTATTTTCAACTGAAAGTCAGTTCTATGTCCAAACTAGGGAGATAAAGAAATAATTTTTAAAGATTTGTTTTCATTATTTTATATATTATTATTTAGATAAAATTTTACAATATTTCTAATTATAATGTTAGTTACTATTAACAAGTACGATTTACTAACAGGTGCCCTTTAAGACAGTTCAATGGTAATTTTCCTAAAAGTAGTGATAAATAAATATAAAATGTGCAGTCAACCCAATCCCTCGGATCAGAGCATATATATACAATATGATTATCTAATGGGCTGTTTACAACTATCTTTTGTCATTCCATGTGTTATTTCAATTAGGAAAATTGCACTGCATTTGTTTTCAAGCAAAGGTAACTGAATACAATGCATTGTTGGCAAAAATGTTTGGGTTTTAATGCAATGGGTGCATCCAGTGCAATAGAGGCCTCAGGTTTCTAAATAGTCACAGAGATTTATTTCTGCTGGATGCTAACACTCATTGTCATTTTCCTGAGTGCAAGAAAGGACTGCTACCAAAGTGAACACTTTTTGACAGTTGTCATTTCTATAAGAAGTCTCAAAGGAGAGATGTTAAATTCAATTCAAATCAATTTATTCAGCATGGTTCAATAAAATAATGTATTTATATAATACCAACATGAAAATATATATATATACATATATACTAAACAAAAAAACAAATATATACTCAAACACATTCCTCTCTTTATGCATTTTGTCCATTCATATTCCTATCTTCGAAATATTTCTTTTAATCAGTCGATGGAGGAAGTCCCATTTTTTGGGGGGAAATTCCCTCACAAAAAGAAACATTTTTGTTCTTATTAAGCTTTTTTTATGATTGACCATTCAGCACATATGAAGACTGATGGATTGATGTTGATATCAATATGAAATTTTAGGAATTGGAATAAATGAATAATTTTCCTGTAATATATTCCTGAAGAGAAAAATTTTGATATATATTTGTTTTTCCATAATTAACCATTCAGTAGATACAGAGT
>NW_013668447.1:112366-130064 GCF_000517525.1 Limulus polyphemus | reverse complement strand
TTATATATATATATATAAATATATATAAATATTTGTTCATATTTAGTTTTGTTTTGTAGTTAACTCAAAAAACTTGTGTTGTGTATATTCAAAAGTAGTATAGCAGAAACACAGCTATGTTGAACATCATCAAGAAAAATATAGGACTATAATCAGGAGTAATATAGCAGAAACACAGCTGTGTTGAACATCTTCAAAAACAATATATGACCAAAATTAGGTGTAATATATCAAGCTATGGTGAACATCTTCATGAGTAATATGGCAGAAATTGGTCTACACTGTACAGAAGGATGGCAAGTTTTTCAACAAACATTAAACCTACAACAATATATAAAGCAAACAATTAATGTTTATGTGTTCTAAAAGTAAGATATAACAGTATTGGTGAGAATGCTTATTATATCTGTTTTTATTATATCTTTATTATAGATATTTTTTTCCATTGTTAGCTTAGTATTTGGATTTAGAACTAACCTAAATCTCTTAAGTTGGCTGAACCTTGTGAGATATTTCTGGGTTTGTGGCCAAAAATATCACTAACAGCAAAGGTACCCAACTGATGAAACAATTAATGCATTTTAATCTTTATAAGTAAGAACAGTATATTTAATTAGTTATATCGATTACCAGATTAATTTTGGCTTCATGATAAGTAGGTAGCTTGCTTTGATCAGAAGTTAATATTAAATAATTTGGAAGAAACATTTAATATAGATCGGAACCCACTTAAAAGTGTGACTAAGTAAAAAAAAAAAAAAAAAAAAAGA
Source organism: Limulus polyphemus (assembly GCF_000517525.1). Taxonomy (NCBI): domain Eukaryota; kingdom Metazoa; phylum Arthropoda; class Merostomata; order Xiphosura; family Limulidae; genus Limulus; species Limulus polyphemus. Next base: position 129,294 of record NW_013668447.1, on the reverse strand, counting down.
TACTGGCATAGTGGTTGATTAATGACTGAAGCCATTGAGGCAGTGCTCTGTTAGTAGTAAAAAACTATTAAAAATTTTGGGTGTATTTATAGATGTATCAACTACAAGTCAAAAGAGGTAATTATCTCTTTATACAAATCACTAGTTAAGCCTTACTTGGCATACTCTGTACAATTTTGGTCTCCTTATCTTAGAAGGGACATTGACTTATTAAAAGGGTTCAGAGGTGGGTTTCTATGATGATTTTGTGGATGAAAGGATTATCATATAGAGATATATTATGATCTCTCAACTTGTTTTCTCTTGAAAAAATAAATTTAAGAGATAATACTATTGAACTTCACAGGATTATTCAAGGGATTATCAGGATAAAGACCCCTGATTTATTTGTGCTATATTATGAAGTCAATAGGATGAGAGGACACAAGCTTAAGATTTTGCAGGCTAGGCTTCATTTAAGGTAGTTTTATTTTACTAATAGAGTGATTGACAGTGCAAGGACAACCTTGAAGAATCAAATGATTCCTTGTTGTTCATATTTTATTTTACAACTTTGATTTAATTGAATGATTCTAAACAAGATGACAATAACAATTGGCAAAATTCCAGTCTAATTCACTATGTAAGTAGTGACTGATTTTAGTGGTTATAAGCTGTTATATGTGTAACATCTTTTGAAAGTCAAAATTAATTGTAGATGATATGAGTAGTCAAAGATTATGATAATATTGTCAATTCTCAAGTGAGTGTGATAACTAAGAAAAAACAGTCATGACTGTAACACTTTTCACATATCTTAAATTAGGTACATGTTGCTGGCATCAAAGGATATAATGATATTTATTACTTTTTGATACAGTATTTAAAGCTCAAGGATTAGCGGCAGCTGACATTGGGGGTAAGAGCGACCCCTTTTGTGTGGTAGAACTGGTGAATTCTCGACTGCAGACTCATACAGAATATAAAACTTTGGCTCCTGAGTGGAATAAGATATTCACATTGTAAGTAAACTACCCAGTTTTTAAGCTTAATCTTTTTCTTTTATGTCATCTCTTTCTTTGTCATACATAATGTCTTTGTACAAGTATCTAGAGCTGTTGGTAACAAATCATATCCTTAGCATTGAACTCTGTAGATCATGACATCTTTTCAGAGTTACAGATAATCCTCTTGTTGTAATTGTATAACTTGTGTTAAACAAAGAAATATTAACATAACATATAACAACATTTTGGGACAACTTGGGACATATCTTGGCTGTTCCTTTCTCTAAACTAAACTAAAACTATTAATAAATAGATTAAAGAAAAAATCTTAAAGCCAGCCCTTACCACTCATATATTTATCAAGCTTTCTCTTAAACTTACTTAAATTTACTGCTTCCACAACATTGAAGGCAACCAATTCCAAAGGCCAACAACCAACCCCACATCTAACAATTAAACAATTATAATAATACTCTTTATTTGTACAACATGGCAAGTAAGAATAAATTAGGTACATAAAAAACAATATAGTTATTGTACAACATTATGGAAGCATACCAAAACATTACCCTAAAATATTTTTTCCTTGGTTTGGCAGAAACAAAATATCTAATTACATCTTCATAATCAATGAACTGATATTTCATATAATTGAAAATTTAGCTGAAGAGAAAAATTTCTTTCCCATGAGAACATAGTGGGAGCTAAAGTTGAATTTCTAACTGCTCAAGTCAGTTGATTAGAGAGACAGAAAATTTATCACAGAAAGACCAGTTTCTCAGCTGTTCACATGAAATTATTCTGTGTTATTCCCTACATTACCTACTTTACAAAAATTATTTTGTGGACTAGTAGCATTGATATAAAGTAGTAGGGCTAACTTAGAAGGACAGTTGATAGGGAAAAAAATGACTACATAGGTGAATGATATATTTCTTGTTTTTCTTATTTATTCTTTATTATTATAAAAGTAACTAAAAATGTAAAACTTTTAGACTAGATAAGGTTAAATTATGTAATATAAATAAATATATATATAATGATAATAATATTTTTCTATGAGGTATACTCGCGAGGACTAACAAGCTCACGAGTAGCATGAGCTTTATGTAACTTAGTTAGTGTAACAATTGCTTCATCTTACCACATATTTTGACAATTCTTATGGTGGAAATCTTAAAAATCATGGTCCCAAAGGCAATAAAACAATAAAATTTAATTATAAATGGTTGTATAAGGTTAAGAAGTTTTAAATGTTTTCTGCCACTATTTGAAGTAATTCTAGAAAGAAAAAATTATCATTTTGATTTATTTTGTATTTTTTTATGGTGGTTATAAAGTTGGTCAAATTGATCTAGTCTGTATTGAGTAAGAACAGAACAAAACATAAAATATAAAGATTTATCAAAAAAAAAGAGAGTTAAACTGACAGTCAAGATCGTCAATAGGTTCCCTTCACCACTTGGGGTCCTGGCACCACAGTTAATGCGGCCTTGCCAACCAACCTGTTATAAAAATAAAATTGTCTTAGCTGAAGATGACTTCTACCCTGCCAACATTTATATTTGTGTTCTCTAGTCCTACTATTCTCACTGTTAAGTATGAAAAAAGATGATGCATCAACACTATCAATTCCCTTTACAATCTTAAACAACTCAACCAGATCCCCTCGTACTCTTCTTTTTTCAAGAGAAAACAATTTGAGAGATCTTAACCTCTCCTTGTATGACAACCCCTCTATCCCAGGCATCATTCTAGTAACCCTTCTCTGAACACTTTCCAACAATTCAATGTGTTTCCTAAGGAAAGGAGCCCTAGATTGAACACAATACTTCAAATGTTGCCTAACCAATGACCTGTACAGTGAAATTATAACCTCTTCAGACTTGTATTCAATATTTCTGTAGATACAACCTAAAATCCTATTTGCCTTACTACTAGCAACAGCACTCTTCTTGGGTGACTTTAGAGACTGATCAACTATTACACCAAGATCCCTTTCTTTCATGACACTGTTCAGGTTATTCCCATCCAAATTATACTTATAATTCAAATTATGATAACACACATGTATTATCTTGCATTTATTATAATTAAAACCCATTTGACACTTATTTGCCGAACTCACTAAATGATCTAAATCCTTTTGTAAATCAGCAGCATCCTCTTCACAGCTAGCAACATCCAAGACCTTAATATCATCTGCAAATTTAAGTAATTTATTGACCATTCTTTCATATATGTCATTGATGCAAATCAGAAAGAGAAAAGGTCCTAAGACTGAGCTGTGAGGTACCCCACTTGTGACATTAACCCAGTTTGACTGAATTCCATTTGTATAAACCTCTGCTTTCTTCCATCCAGCCACTTTTCTATCCAATTCGCTATCTTATTCCCCACACCTATAGAGATGATTTTTTTTACAAGCCTTTTATGTGGCACCTTATCAAATGCTTTCTGAAAATCCAGATACACCATATCTACACTCTTACCTTCATCTACATAAGCAGTAATCTTTTCAAAGAATGTCAAAAGATTTGTAAGGAAAGATTTTCCCTTAGTGAAACCATGTTGACTATCCAATAAAATTCTAAACTATGTTAAATGTGTTTGCAAAGCATCTTTTATCAGACTTTCCAAAACTTTTTCCACAACTGATGCAAGACTAATGGGTCTATAATTACTGGAACAATTTGTATCGTCTCCCTTGAAAGAGGAGTTACATTACCTAACTTCCAATCTTCTGATACCTGCCCACTATTCAAAGACTGACAAAAAATAGTAGTAAGTGGCTCACATATCCAATCTTTAGCCTCCTTCAAAACCCTTGGGGAAATATTGTCTGGTCCAGGAGCCTTATCGTTCTTTAAACTTCCCAGTTTTTTCTTAACCAGCTCAGAATTAATGCAATCATCTAGTTCGATCTTGTTTCCATCTATCACCCATAATTATGACTTGATTAACAGCTGAAATCTTAATCTCATTGTAAAGTTTCTCACTAATTTAATCAGTATCATTTGGTGGTCTGTAACAACTTCCCATTTAAAGCCTTTTCCCTTTATATTCATTAATAGAAACCCAGATAGATTCAATCTCCTTGCTATTATCTTTGATATCCTCAACTTGAACAGGATGTAACTCACATTTTATATATAAAGCCACTCCTTCTTCCCCCCTTTTAAGTACTCTATCCCTATTAGACAGCTTGTAACCCTGTATTTCTAAGATATTTCTTGTCATCAAAATCATTTGCATTTAACCATGTTTCAGTTATTTCCATTATATCAAAATTACTCATTCCTACCAGTGCTCTAAAGTCATCTTTTTTTTTTCTTATACTTCTAACATGACAGTAGTGACAATTAAGCCTACCCTTCTATACTCATTTCCAATGCTACACTTTTCTCAGCCTCTTATTCTTTTTGTATTTAGTTTATCCTGGCCCTCACCACTATCTAGTCCTACTTTAAAACTTCCCTTACAGCTGAGTTAATACCTGTAGCAAACAAGCCAACCCCTATCTTATTTAAATGTAAACTACCCATTCCAAAAAGTTCCTTTCTTCTACTGAACTGATCCCACAAGTCCAAACAGCCAATCTGCTTAGTTTTACATACTGATCTAAGCATAGCATTTAGCCCTAGTGACCTACTTATAACTTCATCCACACATTTATATCTGGGCAGTATCCCTGACAAAGTTAAGTTGTGGCCTTTTTCTTTAAATGCCTTTATCAACCCCTTGTGCTTATTAATTAGTTCCTGTGACCTACCTTTCCCTACATCATTGGCCCATATGTGCACCATAAAAACTGCATCTCTGCTAACCCCCTTTATTGTATATCCTGCTCTGTTAGTTATATCCTCCACCTGTGCCCCTGGGTAGCATAATCTGATTCTTTTCTCCCTATTTACCCCACAGACTATCCTATCCACATGCCTTGTCAAGAAATCACCTATAACTATAACCTCTTTATGATTCACATCCTTCTCTGACCCTTTTATTTTCCTTCCCTCCAATAGTTCCTCATCTGCAGAAGCCAAGGGCTGAAATCTGTTGCTCAATAAATAGGCTCATTACAATTAAATTCACAACTTTTAACCTTAATAGTACTGTTTCTTACTTCCTGAAATAAATGTTAGCTGATGTGTTCCTTGCATGTAAAAGCTTAAGCTCCTCTTGAAACCCTGCTGCCATTTCCCACACTTTACAATTCTCTTTATCTATTGCGTTTACTTTAATTATGATAGCCTCCAACTTCTCCTCCATCCTACAATCTCTATGTACAAATTGCACATCTTCATTATTATCTTCATTAAAAGGATGTGCCAGTCCCGAGTTTCTAGATAAAATCCACTCATTGCACCCATTTCACCTAACAAACTGTGAAGGCTTAATTTCTGCACTAGTCTTAACTATTGTATTTATACTTATAGCCTGAAAATATATATTCGGTATCAAATACCAGTAGCCATTTGTGATCATACTAAACAGAAGAATTCAATATAACTGATGAAAAATGGTATTTATAACTATTTATTCAATGAGAAATATAGATTATTTAATTTGTCACAATTTTTTCTCAAACATTGTTCGTTAACTTTCAAATTAAAACAATAAATATTGTATTTGAACATCACATATATTCTATGATTATTTTTTCAAATAATATTTTTATTTTTTGGTAAAAAGTCTAGTAAAGGACATCCATTCTGTGTTGGAGGTTACTGTGTATGATGAAGATCGTGATAAACGGTGTGAGTTTCTTGGAAAAGTTTCTATTCCTTTGCTAAAGGTAAATTAATATTTTGCACCTTAAACGTTTTTTGATTAAGTTCATTCACTTTGACAATAACACAATAATGACTTTTTAATGAGAATCTTCTGTAAGTTATATATGCCTTTTTGATATTCTTTCTTTGAATAAAATTTTTCTAAGAAACTACTAACATAAGGAAATATTTTATGATATGCAGTTTAACAATGAAATGACAAAAGTGCATACTGTCATAACTGATCATAAGATCTACTAAGCCTGGCTGAGTTCACCAACAACATGACTACACAAAGTTATAGGACCTGTTAAGTCTTGATGGCCATGATAATCACAAATACTACTCATGTTCTTATAAGTTCTGCTAAGATTGGCTGATTTAATCAACTGCTCTAATAACTGAGTTGTAATAAACAGAAATAATTTCAACATAGACTGTTTAGCAAACTTTTTTAAACAGTCATCTATAAATTTAATAGCATATCGGTCAATAAATTATTAGCTTAATGACACAACATACAAAAGTTTTATATGTTTATGGCATATATTATAGATGATATACTCTCTTTTGTAATGGAGAAATAAAACGTTTTGTGTTCTTTTTTCTGGATACTTGATTTTTTTAACAGATTTATTCCTAATGTTTTGAAGTATAAACTGAAACAGTGTTGTTAAAATATCTTTTCACATGTTGACACCAACAAAACAAAATTTTATTTGATTAGTTTTTGAGTCTTAGGCATTTTATGCTAAGCTAGTAACTTTTGTTTAATAAGCCCTCAAAAGAATAAAATCACCTTTCAACAGATCAAGAATGGTGAGAAACGATGGTATGCATTAAAGGACAAAAAACTGAGAGGTCGTGCTAAAGGCCAGATTCTTTTGGAGTTGGACATTGTATATAACCCTGTAAGTTTTGTAAATTATTGTTCATGTGATATATGAATTGAGGTTAAAGGGTATAATGTTTAGATTATAGCATTTATTATGGCATTTTGTATAAATGTAATTTAATTACATTTCTGGATATAATAGTAGAACCTAAAACTCAGGTAGTTCATAATGGTAAGATATAATATAGTTGAGGAGTTAAGTATGTACATAACCATATGTAATAAAAGGATGTATATGTATATTTATTTACTAAAAATGTAGTTGTCTTCTGTTGTTTTTTTTGTACAATAAAACATTGTTATAAAAATGTGTAATATCTTTTGAGTAATGATTGATTACAACATAAACATGGAATGTTATTCAAATATGCATGTTAAATTCTATCTTAATAGTGTTGCATTTTTAGCAGAAACACAACTTTTTAAACTTATTTATGTACTTTTTATACATATATTATTTTGGTTACTATTCATTAGCTTCATTGAGATACCTTTCAAGTAAGATCATTTCAGATAATTAGTGTTTTGTTGAAGTTTACATTGTACTTCATTGTTAAATCACTTTAGTGTATGTAAATTGTTAATTGTTTTATTATAATAAATGGGTTTTCTTTCCATGATTTTCTAGGAATTTTTTAAATAACACTAAGATTAAAACATAAGTTTTTTCTAATTATCAAATCAGTTTTTGTGACTAATTAAATTTCTTAATTTATTTCTTCTTCAATAGATTAGATAGAAAATAGGTAAAAATATTTTCTGTTGTGTAATTAACAATTTCCACAATTGTTTTTTGTAGGTAAGAGCAAGTATTAGAACATTCAATCCCAAGGAAGTTAAATACATGCAATCTGAGCAGAAGTTTAAAAGATCGGTGTGTGTTTTTGTTTATTCATTTCATTAGAACCATATAATCATATTTCATTTTATAATACAATTGGCAGAATCTTGTTTAATTTGAATTTTTGTTATTGTGATGAAACCAGCTTTGTTATGATACAAGTATAAATATATATTTTTTAATTTGTTGTAAATTAAAGCTTGAAAAGATAAGTAGAATTAAGTTTACTTTAATTCTCATAGATAGTCTGCTTTGAAGAAACAAATGAGATTCTCTAATAACAAGCTTTTAGATTCAAGATAACAATTCAAAATGATTCACAAACAAAATTTAACATTATTTTATATCATATTTAGGACCAATATGTTGCAGTTTACAAAGGTGATATTTTAAAAAACTTTCTGTCATTGAAATTGTACCATTATTATAAAAATATCTAAACTTCTTAAACGTTGAATTGTTTTTTATGTTTTTTTTTCAATATAGATTTTTATGAGAAATGTACATAGAATGAAAACAATGGCACTGGATTTTGTTGAAGTGGCCAAGTTTCTTAATAGCTGTTTTCAGTGGGAATCTGCTCCACGAAGCATTGTAGCTTTCATTGTAAGTTTGAATTCATTTAATAACTTCAACAGTTTGAGTCTGTTAGGACATATTTTCTGAAGCTGATCAAATAGTATGCTTTTAGATTTAATGTAAGAGGTGGAATATTGATAATAAAATCCGAGAAGCATTATGGTATTGTGAGAACATTAACAAAACATACTCTTTGCTGACTTATTTTCATGTACGAAAGTTATTAAATGAAACAAATTAATCAATAGATTTACAGGATAAAGAAATGGCTTGAAAAGATATTTAGATTAAGCCATAATTGTTTACTTTTATATTCCAATTATTTGAAACAGTAGAAAGAATTGATAGAAAAATATGTGACAGAAATTACCAGTTCATTTTTAACAAGATCATTTTCTTTGTTTCAATGATATTGGGCTCTCCTGTATGTATATTTTTTGTTTAATAATTTTTACTTATTTTACCTGGGTCAGTATAATATAATAGATAAATATGTGTATGTGTACATACATATTCATGTGTCTTTAATTAATCCTGCTTTATAACTAGTGTTTAAAAACAAATTATGATTCATTTATTAAGATACTATGATCATTAAACATTATAAGTAAACATGCTGGCCTATAGCAAGTATGATTTATGGTAATATTTGCATATATAAAAATTAACATCCTGTAAATTGAAAGATTTCAAATATTTCTTTACATCATATTTGTATTTCATTTGTGTGGGGTGGAGGAGATTTACTTCATACTGTACTATTAGCTATTTTCTGATACAGACAAGCTGTTTTGGTGTTTTTGAAATAGAGTTCATCATTTCAAGAATATAATAATTATAACATTATTAATTTTGTCTTCTCTTGAGACTTATCGAAAATCTAAAATTTTTATCTTTATACTGTTAACTTCATATTACAAAACTCTCAATATTATTGATGGCTATTGACAGTTTTTAATCACAGAATATTCTAAATAATTAGTGATAAAAAATGTGCTACCATGGTTACTGGTTACCTGTTATGTTTGTTAGTAACAAACATTTTATTGATTGATGCAGTTTTATGTGAGATGTTTCATATTTTTCTAAGGCCTAGCTAAAGATTAACAACTCGATTTAATTCTTCATCACTTAATTGAAGCTGAAATAAATGCATATTACTGTTTTTCAGGCTTTTCTCATCATTATTTACACAGTGGAGTTGTATATGGTGCCCATTGTCCTTCTCTTAGTTTTTTTGAAGAATTACATCATTATCACTGTGACAGGGCTAAGCTTTATTAATCGTGATGAAGAAGAGGTAGTTATAGAGCATTTTTTGTTTTATTTTATGTTGTATGTTTTGGTTACATGTTTTTATGCTTTCATGATAAATTTCACTTATTCATTAAATATTCATATAAAGAAGCCAGAATGAATTTACAGTACCAGTGACATGCACCGAGTTGGATGTGGGTGGTGGCTCAAGCTCCTATCTTATAAATAACAACAAGGGACCTATTGGTCCATCTAGGCTGTTCTGTCCTCTAAACTAAACTAAAACTATTAAATAAAAAAAAGCAACCTCAAAGCCAGCCCTTATCATTCATATAGTTTATCAAGCTTTTTCATAAACTCATGCAAATTTACTGTCTCCACAACATCTGATGGCAACCCATTCCAAAGGCCAACCACCCTGTTAGAAAAATATTACTGTCTTAGCTAAAAATCGTCAGTAGGTGCCCTTCACCACTTGGAGTCCTGGTGCCACAGTTAATGTGGCCTTGCCAACCACCCTATTATAAAAATAAAATTGTCTTAGCTGAAGATGACTTCTACCCTGCCAACATTTATATTTGTGTCCTCTAGTCCTACTATTCTCACCATTAAGTATGAAAAATGATGATGCATCAACACTATCAATTTCCTTTACAATCTTAAACACCTCAATCAGATCCTCTCTAACTTTTCTTTTTTCAAGAAAAAATATTTTCAGAGATCTTAATCTCTTCCCTCTATTCCAGGCACCATTCTAGTAACCCTCCTCTGAACTATTTCCATCAATTCAGTGTTCTTCCTAAGGTAAGGAGCACAAGACTGAACACAATATTCCAAATGTGGCCTAATCAGTGTAGATACAACCTAAAATCCTATTTGCCCTACCACTAGCAGCAGCACACTGCCTGGATGGCTTAAGAAATTAACCAACCACTACACCAAGTTCCCTTTCTTTCATAACACTGTTAAAGTTATTCCCATTCAAACTATACTTATAATTCAGATTATAACCCACTTGCAATATCTTGCATTTATTATATTTAAAACCTATTTGCCATTTATTTTCCCAACTCACCAAATAATCTAAATCTTTATGCCCCAAAGTACCCCTTTCCTCAGACATGAAAACTTTTCAACAACTACTAAAAGGTATGTCTGATTCCACATCTTGTTTTATACGAGTTATTAGGTAAAAAAACAACAATAAATAACTAAGTATTACACAGGGACTTGTAGGTCTCTATCTTGCTTTATACGAGTTATTAGGTAAAAAAACAACAATAAATAACTAAGTATTACACAGGGACTTGTAGGTCTTTATCTTGCTTTATACGATTTATTAGGTAAAAAAACAGCAATAAATAACTAAGTATTACACAGGGACTTGTAGGTCTTTATCTTGCTTTATACGAGTTATTAGGTAAAAAAACAATAAATAACTAAGTATTACACAGGGACTTGTAGGTCTTTATCTTGCTTTATACGAGTTATTAGGTAAAAAACAACAATAAATAACTAAGTATTACACAGGGACTTGTAGGTCTTTATCTTGCTTCATACGAATTATTAGGTAAAAAATAACAATAAATAACTAAGTATTACACAGGGACTTGTAGGTCTTTATCTTGCTTTATACGAGTTATTAGGTAAAAAAAACAATAAATAACTAAGTATTACACAGGGACTTGTAGGTCTTTACTGTAAAAAAATAATTGTGATATATATTAAGTGTTAGTACAGAAGATTTCACTGCTTAGGTTTAAATTTCAAATGTGTTTCTAAGACCAATTTAATAGGAATAAAGGATGATCTGTTTGCTTCTCATGGCTTTCTACCCTATGTGTATCAGAGGCAACCCACAGCCCCCATATCTTCCCATAATACTCTTCCCCCCAAATCTTCCCTTACAATACTTGAAATATGCCTTTTTATGTCAATGACCTCCTGCACTTCTTAATGTCCTCTGCACATTAATGTACACCTCTGTATTTCATTTTATTCCTTTAATTATCAACTTAACAAAAACTGATAGTGAAGCATGTTGTAATCTTGTGCAATAATGTTTCTTTTAGTATAAGGTTAATGTTAAAATTTACTGGTTTATAATTAAACAGGTAAATGTTATGTGTAACATCAAATTATTCTTAACAGATTAGTTGTCAATGGTAATTGAGTAAAATGTGTACCCAGTGGTTAGCAGTACACACTTTGAGGTTATTGTTGTGTTATATGACTAATGGTCAAATCCCATTATTTGGTCTGACAAGAATAGCCCAACAGTTGCCTGTGGGTGATGTTTACTAGCCGTCTTTCCTCTAGTCTACCACTTCAGAATTAGATATTAATAATGTCAATAGCCCTCATGGAATCCAAAACAAAAAACAAATAGTGGTAATCATATTACATAATTAAAAGCTAAATCTACATGATATAAGCAATTAACCTATTTATTGATTGGTCATTTTAATTGATTTTGATAATTAATACGATGATCATGGTGAGTAAGATAGCTAATTCAATTATTATAACAGTATGAAGGTTAATAAACAGTTATTTTTCTTAGAGACAAACTAACAGTTATGATGAGTTTTTCTTTACTAACAGAATAGTAAATTAAATGTGTTTCATTTGTAACTATGATTCTCATTAGTTAAATAGGATTGACAGTTGTTTTTTTTTACCTACACATTATAATTGAGTGATTCAATCATTTATGACATACTTAGAAATTCTATTACAATGTATCAATTTCTATAGTTATGGGTAGTTTTTTTTCGTAAAATTATATTACATAATATTTTTCAGGCCTTTGTTATCACTACATACAAGTTGGGGCTACATTTGATGTCTGTTGCCTTTCTTGTGATTTAAACTACTCTTAACTTAGAGACAAATCTCGTGATATTTAATGGCAATCTACATAATCATGAAAACCATGAAGAAAACTAACAAGGAACTTATAAGTTATGGTTTGTAATATGTAACCTTTCTTATAAGTGGTTAAGTTTTTTTGTTCAAAATGTTTTAAGAAATTATAAAATTTTACATACATATTTGTTTTAGTGTCATATATTCTATTAAAATATAAACATACTTTGTCATATCAACCTCAAATAAGGTAAGAATATGCCCTTTTATGGGCTTTAAAATAAAACATTATTTAATTACATGTGGTGAAATTTAGTGATTAGTCATCATTATATGCAATATTCTTATGTTAATTTTTTTCAGGATTTTGAAGATGATGATGAAGAAGAAGAAGATGATGGTAAAGATACTAAGGGGGTAAGTTAAAGTGTCAGGAAATTATGTGAAAAAGTTTTGTTCAATATTTTCATTTCAGTTTATGACATGATTCAAGATTCTTTGTATAAGAATGCAGTTCTATCATATATTAAAAATACGTACTTTACATCAATGTATAGATTAGTAAGAATGGGTAAACATAAAGATTTTCTTTTAATACCTTATTGTAAACTTCAGGCTACTATAGAATGAAATTGTGGATAATATCAATAAAAGCTTATGTCATCTATGTCTTAAGAAAGTATTGTTAGTCTGTAATATTACATTTTTCTTTTCGGCAAATATATATATCATCAAAAATAAAAACCATGAAGATTAATTAAGAATTTAGCAGTCATATGCAAGATTATTCTACTGATATATGATGGGGTTTTCAACATTTGTCACTACTCAGGAGTTGGGTTTTAATAATATTTTATTTATCATGTATAAAAATCACAGAATTTTGGTAAGTTTTGGCTTCTACTTGTGTATTGTATATGGTGAGAAATGTACATGTAGTTATCACAGACTTTGTTGCATATGGCTCATCCCAGCATATTATTAAGGATGAGAAAAAAGTAACTACTAGAGACTGGTAATAATAGGTCTCACTTCAGAATTATAAAAGTTAAAAGATATGGTTGCTGTAAAATTTGCTGGTTATGGGTTCACCTCTTTGTCTGTTTTAGAATGAAAGATATAACTGTTAGAGATTTTGGTATGAAGCCTTTGGTAGGGATATGCTAACAGTTATGTGATGTTCAAATTAAGAGTATAAGTACTGTTCTCTGTAATGAGTTTTGGCTCACCTGCATGTGTTTGCATTGTACAAAATGATGTGACTATTGCATACATTTGTATATTTTAATTAATCTAAAGGTGTTACTAAAATGAAAGATGTGACATAAATTTAGCATTTTTAAGTATTATAAAGATAGTTCTTTATGGAAACTTTACTTGATTGAGACCGTTTTTTGTATACTTGGCTTAACATATAATAAATTAACCATATTCTCTGCTGTGAAACTACATATGTTCAGATCATTCTTCGCTTGCAATTTTATGGCTTAACTTAAATTGTACCACATGGAAGATCTTCTAATCCTGACATAATACCATGGATAATAAGTATTACAAATCTGGATTCTACCAGATATCTAACTGTACACAGTTTCGTGCAATATTACAAATTTGAATTCCACCAGATATCTAACTGTGCACAAATTCATGCAATATTACAAATCTAGATATTACCAGATATCTAACTGTGCACAAATTCGTGCAATATTACAAATTTGAATTCCACCAGATATCTAACTGTGCACAAATTCATGCAATATTACAAATCTAGATATTACCAGATATCTAACTGTACACAGATTCGTGCAATATTACAAATTTGAATTCCACCAGATATCTAACTGTGCACAAATTCGTGCAATATTACAAATCTAGATATTACCAGATATCTAACTGTGCACAAATTCGTGCAATATTACAAATCTAGATATTACCAAATATCTAACTGTACACAAATTTGTGCAAGTTTACATTCTTGTCACTCAAGCAGCAATAACTAAGCATATTATGTACAAGCTCCATGGAAATCTTTTAAGGGAAATTAAATTACTTAGAAGCTCTTATTTGTATTTTTGATTAAACCTCTTAAAAATTCATATAATATTCCAATTGATAAAAAACGTTTCTTATACAGCTTTGTAAATTCATCCCATTTTTATGAGATATTGAGTAACCTTGTGATATTGTATTTATTAATTTGTTCAAGAATGATAAGTATTATCATTAGCACAATAGCTTAGATTTTCAGTCACAGAAAGTCGTTAACTATAAAATCTTGTAACTACAAATGGCATTCAATCTTTCAATTATGTTCATTGCTAGTTAGAGTAAAAGATTCCTTAGCTTCCTGAGAAAGTATCAAGTGTTTGAGATAAGCTGGAAAAGATGTACAAAAAACTGTACATATTTTAATTATTTGTGCTATTAAGATAAGAAAAGTCTTTTATGTACATTCACAGAATCTATAGATAAAATGTACTTTAAGTTGAATAATTTTTAGTTTGTAACGTAGAACATAATATTTGAGCTTCACTTCTATAACACATAAGGAAGAAAAGAAGTCCTTGAAGGAGAAGCTTCAAGCAGTGCAGGAAGTGACAGCAATGGTTCAAAATATCTTAGGAGAAATTGCATCTATGGGGGAAAGAGCAAAAAAGTAAGTGAACAGAAACTGTAAAACTTTGTCTTCAAAGTGAATGATTATTAATTTACTTACTTACCACATGTGATGAATAGATATAACTTTCAAAGTTACTCACATGTCATAGAGCATATTCTTTCAGATGTTAACAAATCCTTGAAGGTTTATTATTCAAAAACAAAAAATAGTGGAGGACACATATCCTGAAAAATAATCATTAGATGGTGTATTCTTCAGATGACAGTTAACTAATAGAAGACATTTGTCTTACAGGATTTTGTTACAAATACTGACATATTAATAGAGAATACTTACATCAGTTGCTAATTAAATAATTATCTCAAGTGGCAGTTACAAATACTTGCTAAATATACATGTAGGAAATACATCATTTGATAGTTAACTAGTAGAAGATACTTGTCTTAAGAGATGGTAGGTACAAGTACTAAATTATTGGCAGAGACTACCTGCATCAGTTAATAGTTAACTAACTGAAAATACTTATCTTACAAGTTGGTAGTTACAAGTACTAAAGTATTGGCAGAGACTACCTGCATCAGTTAATAGTTAACTAGTAGAAGATACTTGTTTTAAGGGATGGTAGTTACAAGTACTAAAGTATTGGCAGAGACTACCTGCATCAGTTAATAGCTAACTAACTGAAAATACTTATCTTACAAGGTGGTAGTTACAAGTACTAAAGTATCGGCAGAGACTACCTGCATCAGTTAATAGCGAACTAACTGAAAATACTTATCTTACAAGGTGGTAGTTACAACTACTAAAGTATCGGCAGAGACTACCTGCATCAGTTAATAGCGAACTAACTGAAAATACTTATCCTACAAGGTGGTAGTTACAAGTACTAAAGTATCGGCAGCGACTACCTGCATCAGTTAATAATTAACTAGTAGAAGATACTTGTCTTAAGAGATGGTTAATTAATAGAAGATACTCATCTTACAAAATGGTAGTTACAAACACTAACATACCAGTGGGAACTATTTGCATCAGTTAATAGTTAACAGTTAGAATATACTTGTCTTAAGGGATGGTAGTTACAAGTACTAACATACCAGTAGGGACTACCCGCATCAGTTAATAGTTTACTAGTAGAAGATACTTGTCTTAAGGGATGGTAGTTACAAGTACTAACATACCAGTAGGGACTACCCGCATCAGTTAATAGTTTACTAGTAGAAGATACTTGTCTTAAGGGATGGTAGTTACAAACACTAACATACCAGTGGGGACTATTTGCATCAGTTAATAGTTAACTAGTAGAAGATACTTGTCTTAAGGGATGGTAGTTACAAGTACTAACATACCAGTAGGGACTACCCGCATCAGTTAATAGTTTACTAGTAGAAGATACTTGTCTTAAGGGATGGTAGTTACAAACACTAACATACCAGTGGGGACTATCTGCATCAGTTAATAGTTAACTAGTAGAAGATACTTGTCTTAAGGGATGGTAGTTACAAGTACTAACATACCAGTAGGGACTACCTGCATCAGTTAATAGTTAACTAGTAGAAGATACTTGTCTTAAAGGATGGTAGTTACAAGTACTAAAGTATCAGCAGAGACTACCTACTAATAGAATAGTTAACTTATATGAAAACATATTGTGTTTACCTTTATTATAAATATAAAATCTCTTTTAATAGATTCAAGATATCCTCAGCTTTACTGAAATGTTATGGTTTGTTGTTCACATTTTTGTTAATGCATTTTAATCAAAGATTACTGAATATAAAAAAAAATGCAACATTAAAAAATGGAAGTATGCAGTTCTTTATAGCTCAACGATTTTTGGATTTTAAAGTTCAACTGTTGTTGAAAAATATCTGAATTTATGCTTTTTTTCTGACTCAACAGCCTTTGTGGATCTTTATATTTATTGATATTCTAGAATGGTACAAGTTAAATGTTTTAGTCAGACGTAACTGCAAGATTAATTCAGTAGAAGGTGTACTTGTATATATATATATATATATATATATATATATATATATATATAATAGTGTACTATATTTATATACTAACAAACTAAACGATTTAGAGTACACGACGACGACACCGAGGA
>NW_013668447.1:101806-112345 GCF_000517525.1 Limulus polyphemus | reverse complement strand
TATATATATATATATATATATATATATATATATAACATGGCTTACATTGATTGAATACAACTAAAACAGCATAACTAAAGAATATTTCTGGAAACTTGGTTAAAACCATTTGTATGGTAAAATGATTTCTCTAAACTCAAAAGATAATTTTGATTGGTGTATTAATAAGACTAGGCTTCATATAGTGGTGGATTGTTTGAAGTTGTATTTTACTCACTGTTGTGATTCTCTATTTATCTAGGATTTTAAAATATGTAGCCTTGATGCTAGTAATTTATTATTCTGAATTATTTAGTATACAAGCTCTTTAAATTAATAAAATTAAAATTGAAGCCCAATATATTGTATGATTCACCACTTGCCATTGAGTTATATTGGTTTTGGTGAATTCCACACCTCATCAGTAACCCTGGACAAGAGCAAATTGAAAGAACAAGACTAGTGGTAGAGTATATATTATATGTATGGTATTTTGAGTTATCTTTTACTTACCACAATGAACCTATATTTATATTTATTTAGGTCTTAAAATAGCTTGTCTGCTGAATAATTCAGAAGAATACATTAGTAGCATCAATTTTTCATATTCTTCAAATCTTATATAAATATAGGTTCATTGTGATGAGTAAAAGGCAACTAAAAACAACATATATATATATATATAGTTTACAAATTAGTCTAAAAAAATTCTTACATACTGAAGTTGTATCTATTTTCTTAATTTTTAAAACATAGCAAAGACATGATAAGTTTATTGGATATGATTGAAATATATAACTGCCTTACTGGTAGTATGTAAATTTTGGAGTATATTAGAAAATTTATACTATAATTTAATAATTATATACTGGTAATTAATGCTGAATTTTTTTCTATTATTGAGACAATATAATAATATTACTATTTGAAATAACAAGCTTTTAGCAAAAACCATTCATGATTGTTTCGTTTTGTTTATTACATGACATCACTATTAATTGGAATTAATTTTTGCTTACTTTTCTTCCAGTACATTCAATTTTAGTGTCCCATTTTTGTCATGGTTAGCCATCTTTGTTTTAACAGTGGGGACAGTAGTCTTGTATCATGTCCCAATTCGTTACATATTTATGGCTTGGGGTAAGTTTGACAGCTGTTTTAACTTCTTTTTTTTTTAAGAGTAATTCAAAGAATTAAAGTACTCTCTCTGCTATATCTTAAGAATTGCATTACCTTTCATTAACTCTGTTGTTGTAATTTGTGAATTAAAGTAAATTTTGTGTTTAATTTTTGTTATTGCTTTTGTTTTGAGTTTTAAGTTGTGAAGTAAAAGTATTATTGTTAATATATTTTTATGTCAAATTCTAATTTTTGTTGTAATATACACTTAGAATTCACACTCTAATTATTATCCTTTTAGTTTAGATTAAACCATTGAGTTCAGAGTTTGAAATAATTACTTTTTTACATGTCAAAAAACTTTATAAATTGCAGATTAACTACAGGAATTAGTTAACAAAAACAAAAAACCTATTTGATAATTGTTTTTTAGTGCAAAAATGCGTACTAACTTTATTCTTTGTGTAAAAGTTGTTGTGTAATTTCACATCTAGCAATAAAACAACTAGTTGTGAAATGTTTATTATAGTTAAGAATTTTAGTTAGACTTAAAGATGATTAAGCTTTATGCTGACATTATATATATGCAATTCAGCTTGTAAATGTAGAATCTATGCATAAAAGAATTTATGCTATGTATTACATAGTCTTCCTCTTGTTTCTATGATTTTGAATCATAGTAGTATGGAAGTCTGTAAATTTCCATATAATGCATTAATACTTTCAGGATTGTAAATTATAATAAAAAGTAAATAAGTTATTTTAGCACATACTATAGGGTAAATAACTGTGTTCATGTGTGTAATGACACTTAATTTATTTTTTCATTAGAGTTCAGAAAAGTGGCACAGTGATAATTTTGAACTTTCAAAAAATAAACCTATGAAATATTAAAAATCTGGAAAAAAGACAAATAATTATTAAACATCAAATTCTTTTATAAAGAAAGAATATAAATTTCTTATTGAAACAAATGATCTATAGTATTACTTGCTTAGACATTTAAGCTTCCTTTCTTTATTTGATTGACTTATATACATTTGAAAATAAATTGTTTATGATTTGTAACTGATATTCCACGAATGTGACAATGTCCTTCACTCATATTATACAACCATGTAAAGGCCCATATATTAATCAATTACATTTTTACTTTCCATACATAAGCTACAAATATTCATATGATATTATTATTAAGATATTTAACGTTTAGGTTGTGTAATTTTAATGAATGCTTCAGCACGGAAACTTTTTAATAAGACAGTGGAATTCTTAAAATTACAATTGAATTTTTTTATTTCATCAGTAATTTGTTAAAAGCCAACAATTATCTCAAAGTCTAAAGTTGTTGTTCATGGTTTGATGTAGATTATGAAGTTAAATTCTTATATTAAATTATTATTTTGGTCATTTCCCAAGAAAATAAAGCAGTTTATGAATAAGAAGATTAAAGTAATGTAGGTGTGAATGAAAACAATCTCATAAAAAATATACTTTGTTATCTAAAAAAACTTGAAAAATTGCTAAAGAATTTACCCAAGAGCACAAGTGTGATTGAGGGATCTATTCAACAACTTCATAAATTTGTTGATCCTTTTCCTTTCTTTTGAGTTACTTTCATTAATTTAAAAAAAAACAACATAAAATTACAAAGAACATATACCAAGTTATTTAGCATGATGCCTGAAATTAACAAAAGTCCTCTGTTACTCTGAATCCATGCTTTCACAAAATGATAAAAAAAATGTTGATGGTGAAAGCAGTCAGTTGAATTTGTTTGTTTTAACATTATAAGCCCGCAAGCTTACCAGTAAGCCACTAAGTCATTTAGAAATAAATTTAGTTATGTTTATGAATGTTTAAAATGAGTAATGATTTCAAATAAGTGTAAAATTTTTGAAAACAAAACTAGAGAGTGCTAGTAATAAAGCAATGAATTAATACCATTGTGAAGATCAGTTTGGTTGAACCAATGTGTGAGATTTAATTGAAGTTATTGCTTATTAATGCTCACATTTTTTTTTACTCCATGAGTTTCTGCTCTCTTTTTGTAAACCAGTTTGAATAGAATCTTTTTTTTTTCAGTTACAGTGCATTAACTTCACAGTTATTTTCCTTTTCTAGGAATCAACAAATTTACTAAAAAACTGCGCAATCCACATGCAGTACCAAACAACGAACTTTTGGACTTCCTTTCCAGGGTCCCTGATAATGATGAAAAGGTAATTAAACTTTGAATATTTTAAAAAATTAATAGCTTTACATGCTATTTATCTTTTAGAAAAGTAGGCATATGTTGTCGGTAACTCTTGAAAACTTGAAAGATATTATTATTTTGTTTTCTAGATGTAGATGATAAAATAAACATGTAAAAAGTACTTTTTTTTGTATAAGATTTATTATGAAAGAAAAGTACTCTACATGTCAGGTTTTTACAGGTGGGCAGGATTCTTTACAGAAGGTGTCTGTTTCTTGTTAGCGATAAATTTCCACAATAACTATACAGCACACTTATTTGAAAATAATGTATTAAAACAAGTCAAACGTATAAAATGTTCATTACACAGTTAATTACTACAGTTGTATCCGGAGCTTTAAATAATTGTCTCTTTTCATCAAAGTTCACATAGGCTGGTTCAGTTACTTTAGAACACAATTGACAAGTTGAATTATTCTCCTCTGCTCCATTGTTACAGTACAATCTGTGATAATTTCACTTAATTTACACTGTTGGTTATCACCATTGTATCCAGAGCTTTAAATAATTCTCTTTTCTTCAAAAGTCCACACAGGTTTTTTTCAATTACTTTAGAGCACAATTGACAAGACAAATTATTATTCTCTACTCTGTTGTTATAATACAATCTGCAATAATTTCATTTTAAAAATTGCCACTATACGCTCTTATGGCTAAACTCACAAACACACAGTCCAGATCTGTTTTGACTATATCTCACCAATTGGCCCAGCATATTCTGAGGGTCACGGGTTCAAATCCCTATCCCACCAAACGTGCTTGCTTTTTCAACTGTGGGGATTTTATAATGTGACAGTCAATCCCACTATTCATAGATAAAAGAGTAGCCCAAGAGTTGGCAGTGGGTGGTGATGACTAGCTGCCTTCCTTCTACTCTTTCACTGCTAAATTACGGAGAGCTAGCACAGATAGCCTTCATGTAGCTTTGCACGAAATTCAAAACCAACAAACTCTCACCAACTTTGTTTTACTTGAACAACATTTTGGACATGTATTTATAAATAGCCCAACTGAAGCCTAAAACTTTCTACACATTACAAGGTATTATGATTCAATAATACTCGAGAAAACTTAGAAGGTTCTTGTTACATGATGCAATAATACAAAAATTGTCAATTTATGACAATTGAACTACACAATGTATAATTCTATAAATAACTAAACTTAACATTCACACTAAAAATTAAAACAGTTATGTGTATCTAACAGTACATTAGTATTATAGGATCAGTTCTTAGTTTTTGAATTTATCTATAATATTGTTTTTAAGCAATAAATTCATGGAGGATTTAAATTTATGGTATTAGTATTAGTGAAGGATGACTAAATACTGTGTTATATAACTGAATTGATGCTGATAAGTGGATGCAAACTATTGCTTCTTTGATTCGTACGATGCTGTGTGGTAGTTTCGAGGTTAAAACTAGTCCAGAGGTGCTTGATTTCTGCAGAACTAGAAGTTTTGTTGATATCATATATGGAAGCTAGGACAGTGGTAAAAATTTGAAATATAAAAGATAAGACACAATATGGAAGTCTTTATAAAAATAGGACTTATATCTTGGGATGACAATTTGAAAACTTGGAAGCTGACTATTGTAATGGTAGAACTATTGTGAATGTATTTAACTAAGAAAAACTCAACTTGGAAGTAAACTTTATGTAAAATTAAGCAAGCACAATCAGCAGAAGCAACAATTATAAGTCTTGAAACAGATGGGACTTCACAAGCAAGTCTTAACTCTCAGAAGTAGGACAAGAATTCTCTTTTCTCAAAAGTCAGAACGAATCAGGTCTGAAAGTGTTATATATACACGACTGTTTCATTTAAATTTAGAAAGTTATGATTTAGATAGTTATATTGTGCAAGCATTAATGTTAGCTATTTTTAGAAGCGATAATTATGACAAGTTTGCTTACTAAGTTATTTATGAATCATCTGGTATGTATTTAAATTGTTGTGAATTGACATCACGTTACTCAAAACATCTGAATTTTTATTGTTGCTTTAAGTGAGTGTTGTTACATTATAACATCTCATAGTGTGTAGAAAGTTCTAGGCCTCAGTCACAGACATCTACTGTAAAGAATCCTGATCATCCATTTATATAAAAACCTGACAGAAAGCACCAAAACTGGATCCATAATACTCATTTCTCTGTTGCTCACTAATTAATGAAAAAATGGGCATCAGAATGCAGAAATATCTCTGCTCTATGTGTCAGTCACAAGATAGTCCTCTGTACACAAGGTAAAGGAATACAATAAAACTTTGAGTTACTTAACCAGACAGAAAGTAATACGTTTGGCTGAATTTAACACGACTCAACCAGATTTTGTCCAAAATTAGAAATTTAAAAAGTTAGAACATTTTGTAGATAGGAAATATAGTATCAGAGAATAGGAAATATATAACATGGAAGAATGAGCTATGTAATATTTGCATTCTTCAGCTTGAAGTATATTAGAACTTAATATGCTTATATGTATTTTACAGTATTATTTTTGACTTAGGAGGAGCAAGATATTTTGGTATTGCTGGGATAATCTTAACAAAGTTCCAGTGATAAATTTCACAATGTACTCAAATATGTACTGAGTTAGCTTATCTAAACAAATTTTATTGAAGATAATTGTGACTCATGTTTTGCTGATCATTTGAAAATAGTTTATTGTGACATTTTTGACTATTGTTTTTATAGATTTAGATATATGATGGAAATAATTCCAATTAGTACACATGATAAATCTTACATGACTTACTCAAAAAAGGTAAAACTAAATGTTTTTTACTTTATCTTTTAGATTTTAGAATGTGCAAGTACGCAGTAGAAGTCAATGATACTTCAAGTTTTAGTTTTCATTTGTTAAAATTCATGTTCTTGCCATTTGCTGTATTCAATACAATTTCATATTGTTTTTTCTTTGCTTGGTGGTATTCTTTCCTAAATATTAGTTCTTAAAGTTTGTCAGGTTTTATGTGTGGGCCAGATTCTTTACAGTAGGTGTCTGTGACTTGTTGGTAATAAATTTCAACAATAAACAAACAGCACACAGTCCATTTGTTTTAAAATAATATATTAAAACAAGTCAAACATATACACAAATGTTCATTACAATGTTGGTTATCACAGTTGTATCCAGAGCTTTAAGTAATTGTCTCTTTTTCGTCAAAGTTCACACAGGCTGGTTCAGTTACTTTAGAACACAATTGACAAGACAAATTATTCTTCTCTACTTTGCTATTATAATACAATTTGTGATAATTTCACTTTTAAAATCGCCACTACACATTCTTTATGACTAAATTCACAATCATGCAGTCTAGATCTGTCTCTAAGTATATTTTCGATGTGTATTTATATCCTGACAGCAGTCTAAAATGTTCCACACATTACTAGACATTATTATGTAATAATACTTAATTAAAACAAGAAAAACACAGAAGTTTCTAGAAAGATGACAAAATATTATAACAATCGCCAATTCATAAATATTGAACTACGCAACGTATGATACGTAAACAAACCTGTAATAAACTGTCACTTCTAAAATGACTAAATTTAACACTAGCACTGTATAAACTATCTAGATCATAACTCTCACATTAATCTTAAATGGAAACAGTCATGTATGTCTAACAAAGTTAAAATTTAATAAGCTAATGCAAGTGAATATTTTTTCTCTGATAAATAGGTGTTGTATGCAAACATCTATAATGATATGACACATGCTGATTGGGAGGTTTCTCATTTTTATATTTTAATTTTTCAAATATACATGTAATTTGTAAAACACTTACAAAAAATATTTAAAAATTAATCTGTACAAAATGACAACTATCTAGATATTTTTATCTTTAATTTAGTCTCATTCTGTTCCCTTTCAGATAATGTACAAGGATATTAGACCAAATGTTAGCCTTTTGACAGAAGCTGATAAGAGAAAGACAAAGAAAACAAGCTGAAATTATTATGATTTCCAGTTGGAAAATCATTTCTGAATATATCCATCATTATTTTCAATAATATCTTTGGGTAAATTCTAAATGTGCGTATAGAAATCTTTTGTGAACAAGGGATTTACCACTGGACAATCAAAAGTCAAAGATGGTTGCACATTAATTCCACTAGAAAACATTAAGTTGGGATTTATCATTTTTTTGTCCTTGTTTGTTTCAGATATGTTCATCTTTTATGTACAACCATTGTCTCTACAAGTTTTTAAATTTGCAATTTTAGCTGCTGTTATTTCTAAGGATAAATATATATTCATTTCCATTTTCCAAAGATACAAAGTTCCAACATTAACTTTTGATGGTTACAGTGATATCTGTACACATTATACACACTACTAAAAGAAAGCTTCATTCTTGAAGAACTACTCAGATCTTTAAAGTATTTTTGTACTTACAATGTAACTTAAACATTTAAATTATTAGATTATCCGAGGTTCAGTTTACGCAATATGGTGAAGTATACACTTATGTAGCCTCAGGGGAATTAATTACATTCAGTTTAAGAACAAAGAAGGCTTTTTCAGGCTATGTTTCTTGTTTATATTATACTATGTAAGGAAATTCAGTACTCTGTTTCATTTGTGGGTGATAGTAGTGGTAAATTTATTATATATTCATGTATAAAAAAATTCAAGTTTAGAGATAATGTTGAACCAGAAAACATTGGTAAAACCTATGAAATATATACCTAATAACTTTAAAAACATCTTAATAATGTGAATCACTGATACTAAAAACTGAAAAAAACCTGGATATATATATATAATCACTGCATTGTAACTGTAAGGTTTCTATTAGTTGCTATTAGAGGATTTAACATAAAAAGGGAAACATAAAAGTTGTCTCTTTTTTTTTTAACTTTGGGTGTGCCTTAAAATATGTTCCTAACAATAAAAATAGTAAAAATATTGTTTTTATATTTTTCATTAGAATGCTCTCTTTTAAGTAATTAGTAATTCCTCTTTCTAGAAAAAGACTTAATATGATATGCATGGTAACTGTTTTAGTGAATCAAATCTGTATTCCATTGTTACCATACTCAGCTGTTTTTAGTTTATCAATGAGGATAAGGTTTTGATGACTAGAAAATGATTATTGTTGCTGCTTTCATCTAACGTTATTTATCTAAATTAATGATAATGAGAACTTTAATACTTATTTACATACCTAATGATTATTGAAATAAAACGAAAGTACTTGAAAAGCTTTTTTAATGGTATATCTGTAATGTTTATGCATTACAAAAATAGAGTGAAATAAAACAAATTAACTGTTCAGATCAATCAAAGAAATGTAGAAATTATAAAGCATTTAATGTAAATGTATTATGATATCTAAGCAGAAAATGCATATCATTGTTGATGAAATTTTGTATATCATGGTAAGAGGTAAAAAGTTATTATTTATATGATGTCTTTTTTTTTAGTTTATAAGCAAGAAATTAAAATTTTTTACTCCATAAAATTTTAGTCATTAACATTGTAATGGAAGTTATGTGTAATATTTGTTTTATATATAAATATATATTTATTTAGAAAAGCTAAAAATTAAAAAAGAGAATACATCATAAGGAAGGATTGTGCGAATCTTATACAGCATGTCCAAACCTTAGATGAAATACAATTAAATGTAAAATCATGGGAGAGAAGGAAAAAAAATTGCAGCCAAAATACAAACATCCAACACCAGGGCACAAATCATAAGGTGGGTCATCATGTAATGTGCCTGATTTTTAGAGGTACTGGCAGAAGTAAGACCCTAATTGCATTGGGGGTACACCATCTATCCAGTTTAACCTCAACTTTGCCAGTTTCAAATAAAGGAAAAAAAAATTGAGCTGATGTGGGTGCTCTAGCACACAACGTCCCACATCTTTACCATCTTTCACTGTCTGCAGCCAGATGTGAGAAGGCGGTTGTTCACAAGAAAAAAAATGAAATACAAAAGAATTTTAAAAATTAAAATAAAAAACACAAAGAAATAATAGATTACATTACACCAATGGGGGGAAACAGCAAAACTGCCTTTAAAGTTAGCGTTCCAGCCCCTAATATGATGTTTGGACATAAATACCAAGATGTTAAGGTATTACTATACAAGCCCAACCAATATTATAAGTATAGCTTCCATCCTCCACCCTTCCATGCTTCTATCTGGATCTTCAATGGTTCTAGAGGGATCCACAGAGTAGCAAGTCTTATATACAGAAAGTGATATAACTACCACTACATTAACCTACCTATATAAGATATGAAATGTCCAATAAGTAATTCAAATTATTTCCTCTATGATAAATTTTAGAAATTATTTTTTATTGTGCATATTATAATATTGTTTAAATCACCATTTTCAAATTTGTATAAATATTTTTTATATTAATTATAAAATGATTTAAAATATTTAAAGTTTTATCCTCAAACCAGTTAAAAATCAATTTATGTATTAATATTATATATTAAGAACTGTACATTACTACAAATTCTACAATACCCAAGAAGCTGTGAGTTAATAATCCTTTAGAAAATTTAAATAAAACACAATTAGCAGATACAATTCAAACATATGATTCTACTACGTTATTTACATCTATACCACTTAATGATTTGGTAATAGTGATAAATTCATTAATAGATGAATTTATAGATCTACCCATAGAAATAGAAAAACAAACTTTTACTGCTAATAAGATTAAAAGCATTTATAGTTTTTGTGTATATAATAATTATATTTATTTTGACAAGCACATTTATAGACAAATAATAGATATACTGATGGGTGCTAATTATCTGAACTGTTTTGCCAACTTATATCTCCATTATTACGAAAATAAATTCATAAATAATTTTTCAAAATACAGAATTATTTTCCTTAACATACAGATATATTGACGATTTGATTAGTATTAATAATCCAGGAATAAGTAATTACATAGGTAACATTTATCCTGCAGTTCTACAGATTGAGAACACTTCTGTATCAAATACTGAAGTAAATTATTTAGATTTAAACATTAAGATAATTAATAATTATTGTAATATTAATATTTGTCATAAATATTAATATTATAATAATAAATAATTATTATTATAATTATTTATTATTATAATATTAATATTTATGACAAAAGAAATAATTTTATTTCAAATTTTTGGACTTCCCTCTCCAC
>NW_013668447.1:90413-100806 GCF_000517525.1 Limulus polyphemus | reverse complement strand
ATCTAGACCCATATCCTTCCACTGTCCGAAAATTGAGCGAATCTTGATTCGTCTGAGAACAATACGGTCTTCCAATAGTCCAGAGGCTTGGTCATCATATCACTTACCCACTTCTTTCGTCTGACTTTGTTGGCAGGTCTTAATAAGGGCTTCCGTCTAGCTGCTCTGCAACGATAACCCAATCTGTGGAGAATCCGTTGAACAGATTTCGGGCTCATCCCACCAACTTTGGCCACTTCTGCAGTCGTTAATGTGGGATCCATTTCGATGCTCCTCTTGACAGCCCTTTTTGTCCTCTCCGATGGACCAGGACGACCCGGGCGCTGCTCAGTTGTTTTCTAGCCCGTGCAGTTCAGGAAACACAATTATTCTGTTGACTGTCGAAAGCGGGATTCACAAATTCTGCGAAATTTGCCGCTGACTTATTCCACCAAATGCTTGACCAACTATCCTTTCTCTAACAAAATCTGACAATTCGAGAGAACCTTGAGTTCTAGGCATGTTGTAGCACAAGATAATTAGTGTGCGGACCATTTTCGTTTATATAGTGCTTTGTGAACACAAATTAGTTAGCATAAATCAGCTAAATGAAGAAAAATTAGGTGTCTATTTACTTGTGACCACTCAGTGTACACATGCATATATATGTGTATGTATTAGCAGGCAGGTTATTTTCTTTATGTATATATATACACAAACACACGTGTGTTTATATATTATCAGGGAGATTGTTTTCTTTATGTGTGTGTGTGTATTATCAGGCAGATTGTTTTGAAACAAGGTTAGACTAAAACTGTAAAATAAGATAATTTTCCCTCACTCAGTTCCTAAAAAATGTAGGATAACTTTTTAGATCTAGGCTATTGCTATCAAGTAAGTAGAATCATAAATGTGTTATTGGGTGTTGTTTTTTTTCTCTCTCTCTTGCCAGGTGTGTATGTATGATATTGCAGTTTATATTATAATTCTAGTCATGAAAGGATAAAGTTTCAAAGGAATTGTTGTAACACAAGAATATTAGTTAAATTTAAAACTATTTTTAGACTTCAATTACTGATTCCAAGGTTAAATATATTGTTTCGCCTCTGTTCGTTTGTTAATTTTCCGTAAAAATTCTTTCCAAAGAAACTTTAGCAATACAAGTCCTCTCTTAAATAAAACTAGTTTATTCTTTCTCAATACAACTTTGCGATTCACTTAATTTCCACAGTCATGCTATAAATTAAACAAATGCTATAATTCACAACGAACGAACGATTCACGCGCTTGACTCAATTGTCGTCTCTATCTCTGTCTGCAATTCAATTACATTGTCACTTCTTACCGGTCTTATATATATATATATACAAAATACCGCATATCTAGTAAACACTCGAGGCTTCACGAAGGGACATCAATATTCTAAAAGTGCATGACGTGTTACTAACGTCACGTGACCTCCGCTGTCGTAACAATATGTATAAAATCTGTGTTTTGGGTACTGAGATCTAGTCATAATTTGAATTTTAGCAGTGTTTCATGCAGTATAGTCAAAATATTTTACTAGTGGCTCAGTGTCCTTTTAAGAGAAATGAAGGATCACCTGATAGCTGAGAAGAAACTATACAAATAAGATGAAGCACTTGCGCAAAATGGTAGTAAATTCATTTTTAAGATCTTATTTAAAATTCAGATTCAAACAAAATATTCCAACACATATAGTCTTACAATTATTCAATGTTTTTTATATTGAAAGAAGTTTCTTTTCAGAAACTATGTAATGTTGCATATTTAATTTCAACAAATTGTATACAAATATTTTTTAGAAATCTATAAAATCAGCTTTTTGAGTGGCTCACCACAAAATGTGTCAAAAGTATTGGAGAAAGCCTTTTAATATTTTTGCTTGTTGGAGTTAAATGCTATCCCTTAGTGGAAACATATTTAAACCAAGCAGAGGTGTCGCTAGGTGCTTAAAAGATTTGGTGCTCAGGCCCATAGATGAGAAATTTTTGACATTTCAGTATGATATCAATCATGACTTTCTATTCTGATTTTTCAAGACACCAACTGGAGATTCAGGGCACTGTCAAATAGAATTGGGGCAAAGACTTTGTGTCCTATTGCCTAGCGATGTCTCTGAAACGAAGTATTGTTGTGCTTGTACAATCATTGTAAGTTTTATATGGCTGCAGACTGAGTTCTAATTCCACTTCTATTCATTATGCAAATATTACATTTCTAACTTATGTGATTTAACTTCATTTGTGTAAGTGTGATACTTATTGTATTACCCCTAACTTCATAAAGTGATATAAGTTATATGATAATTCATGGATATGCTTCATACATGTGATTTTGTTAAAATTCAAAGTTTTAGCACAATGTTTATTCCATCCAGCTAAGAAAATTTTAAAACAATATAGAGTTAATAATTAAAATAGGCAACTAAGTTTTTAAGGTAAAATGGTGATGATATTTTATAGACTTTCTAGTTTGTTATTTTATTCATTATTGTTTTATTATTGTGAGCAGCCACAATTATTATGCATTCTAAGAGTTTTATGAAATTACATTATTATTGTATTCATAGGTTCTAATCTATGAATATACATTGTTCAGAAGCAACACTCAATGCAGCAATTTATTATTCTTTAATTGTGGTCACCAGGGCCAGATTATCAAGAGGGCACAGTGGGCACTATGCCCAGGGCCTACAAAGGTTTTAGGGGCCTACGAAATTTGGTAAATATGTATTTTCACTGTTTTAAGAAGTTTTATAGGCCAACAGAATAAATGAAGAAATTCTATAAAGTTTAACAACAGAGAAATAGATTATAGACATAAGACTAAGTGATTATTGATGTTAATTTAGTATCTATTTGTTTAGTGCTTAGACATCTGACTGGCCTGAAACCAACTAAGATCTAATAAAAATCACAAAGGAATAAATAAACTCCACTTTAAGTTTATTTTCATAATGAATAACACATGTACAGTTTTTATCAAACATTAGAATATTCAACAACTCAACGGTTTATTATAATTGATAATAGTTTTATACTAAATACACTTTTCAGCTCTTGGCTACAGCAAAGTCTTCAATAATGCCCTAAAAGTCCAATTTTTTAACATGATCTCTCTCTAAGTTGAATAATGCCAATGACAAAAGGCAACTCTGGCCCATCATAGACCTTAGATAGTGTTTTATCCTTCTAAGTTTGGAAAATGATCTCTCACCTTTGCAGCTGGTATCGAGTATTGACAAATATATTCTAAAAGCTAAATTCACATTCATAAAGCTGTTGACCATCCCCTTGGTTACCTGAGTTTTCAAGAATTCTGCCACTGATTTATTGTTGGGAAACATTTCTCTGAACTCCTCAGTAAACATAGATTCAATGTCATCCTTGTAGACATCCACCTACTCAGTTGCTTTGGGGCCCGGCATGGCCAGGTGGTTAGGGTGCTTGACTCGCAATCTGAGGGTCGTGGAATCAAATCCCCATCTCACCAAACATGCTCACCCTTTCAGCTGTGGGAGCATTATAAAAGAGTAGACCAAAAGTTGGCAGTGGGTGGTGATGTCTAGTTGCCTTCTCTCTAGTCTTACACTGCTAAATTTGGGATGGATAGTGCACATAGCCCTAATGTAGATTTGAGTTAAATTCAAAAAACAAACAGTTGCTTTGGTTGAAATCATTTCCCTTGACAGTGAGGAATCATGGAGAATAACAAACTGTTCCTCGAGCACACGTTACTTCCTCGTTTCGACCAGTAACTTATCAATGATAGGAATGAATGTTTCTGTTTGAAATCTGCCACTAGCATTTCTTTCTGGTCCTGTCCTTGTTTCTTTATATCCAGATGTAGTCACGTCAAGAGATTTTGCCTCAAATTCATCAAATTTCTCACGAATATACGCAAAGTGTGGAATCAGACTGTCATAGATTTTTACTACTGTACAAATTTCAACCCCTGGTTCTTGCAATGCCTTGTTCACAATTTTTATTCTTTGTAGAATGTCATCTCATATGATGCTCATCACTGCTGTTTCTAACTGGCCTAATTTCTTTTTTAGAGATCTCACCTCACTAACTGCTGAAGGTGATGTACAATCATTCTTTATGTCATTGTTGAGTGCCTGACAGATATCCTTATAATGTGTAACAAGGGCTTTAGTAGCATCACTGCTGGTTGCCCACCTTGTTTCTGTTTCTCTAGCAGGATAGCCCACCTTTGTGGGAAAGCTGAGAAGAAGTTGTACAGGGCTTGCAGTACACAAACGAAGTTTACAGATCCTAGACAACACTCTACAGCAGATCAACTAACCAGGTTCAGACTGTGTGCTGAGCAGGGTATCCATTCTGCTAATGGGTTAACGTGCCTAAACCTAGCTTGCAAGCCTGAATAAATACCACTCATGTTACTCGCATTATCGTTGGACTGGGATCTGCAAGCTGTGATGCTAATACTTTATGTCTTTAAGGTATCTTATAACACACCAAACAAGTACTGACCATCAAAACTTTCTATTGGAATAAATTGAAGGAACCTTTCCATGACATCTGCAGTTGAATTCACATACCTTATAATGACAGATGGTTGATCAGTATGGCTCAAATCAGGCATCAAATCTACACTAATGCCATAATATTTTGCCTCTTTTATCACTGTGATTATGGTTTCTTTTTTCCCATGATCTCGATGAACTCCTCACATGTATTAGAAGCGAGGTAAGACACATGACCTTTTCCTGTGTTTCCATGTCTGTCAATGTGTTGTTTTAGGAAGGGGTCAAACTGGGCTAGTAGGTCCAGACATTCCAGGAAGTTGCTGTTGTTCAAGTCCCTGTGTATCCCTGTTTCCCCCTCGGAATGCAAGACCTCTTTCAGAAAGAAACTTAACTACATAAACAACTCGTCTAAGTACCTCCACCCAATAACGTTGTGATTTTTCGTGCTCCTCAACAAGCTTAGAGTCTATTCTTCTAGAGCTTTGAAAACACAACTTAGCAGAGAGGGAAGCTATATGATCATGTGACATTTCATGAGAAGTTATTCTATTGCCAGTGTGTTTCCTATTATGAATTGTGTTCCTGAGATTTGTTAATTGGATACCTTACAAATATCACAAAGACTTTTCTTGTAGATGATGAATAAATCATCAAGTTTCTTGTCACAGTTTCACCATTTGTTAGTTTTCAAAAAAAGTATTCATGTCATGGATATCTCTTTTTGTACCCATATTGTCAACATTGGTTGGAAAAGTGTTATTTCAAATCAGCAGTTACATTCCTACAAGCTGGGTCTTTATCATAACTGTGCTTTAGTTCTGGGGAAGTGAGTTCTGTGTGTAGTGGTGGCATAGTTATATCCTGATGACTGCTCTTTTTGTTCATGATTCCTGACTTGTTCAATATCTTCATTGGTGACATCAGCCCCACTGGTATCTTCTGTTGAGGTCCCAGATTTACAAAAATCAGCCTTGTTCTACTTGTTATCTCTTTTCATGTATTTCAGTAAAGATCCCTTCATCTTTTCCATTGTTTCCTCTTTCTCTTCCTTCTTTTTCCTCTTTTGATGACCTGGCTCATGTTTTTTGTATCCATCAGCCATTTCAAATCAAGATACTGTAACAGAAAATAATAGTGTAATAATATTTCTTGTTAAAAAGATATTTATCTAGAAAATTAATATATCAATTACAAATTGCAAGTTAATATATAATTGATAGGTCAAGATAAAGATAATGCTTTTTGTATGGTACACCCTCCATCATTTTGAAGCTCTGAGAACACCATGAAGCACTAATGTGTGTCCCATTTATTGGTCACGCTGTAGTGAAACTAATACACTGTGTGTGTACACAGCGTTCAGTCAAGTCAGTTCTAAAACCTTACTCATTTTGGGTGAAACGTCACCCTGTAGTGGGAAAGAGGCTAGTTTAGTTAGCTATAGTGGTAGGAGAACAAGCACATTCACAATGGAACAATTTGGATCTAAGTTAAAATAAGGCACATAAATAGATGGTACATTGTCAAATTTAGGGGCCTACAATAGAAAAGTGCCCAGGGCCTACGAAATCCTTAATCCGGCCCTGGTTGGATCCCATTTGGAGAAAAGCTATCAGTGATGCAGTGCATTTATCATTTGAAAGTTTTTTTACATTTCTCTATTTATAACCTAATACTAGACATAAATTAAGAATTTTGGTATTGCTTTTACCATGTTTTATCATTTGAAAATAAACGTTGAAAGTGTTTTCCAAGATCAATCTTTTAGAATTTTAAATGAGATTTTGCAGTTTTCTTTAATGTAGATATAAATATTTCAGATGTATACTTATTAAATCAACTAGTCCTTCAGAAAAAAAGAACTTGTATTCAGTTGATGTTTTATGAGAGTTGTATATTTCATATGAATTTTGCTTATTTGCTAAAAAAAAGATATAAAATAATCATTTTAATTTGCATTTCACTTACATACGTTTTACATAAATTAGTAAAAAAATAAATGGGCCTTATTGAGCTGTTCTTTTTTTTTCACTGTTTTGGTTGGATTCATTATTTTGGTGTGAACATTTTATGAGTTAATGTATTAGATTTTATGTGTTATTAAAATTTTCATTTAGATTTAAAATATTTGTCAGAAGAAACTCTTCAATTTGCATATAATTAGCAAATGATTGATAAAATATTTATGCACAGTTTTAATATTTTAAGGATTAGATTACTGATGATTATGCCATCCTAAACCTTTCATAACCAAGTATTTTGTATTCCCAAGAACTAGAGAAAACTGGGAAATTTAATGACATACCAAAAATTTTATATTTGATTGATTTATTGAAGAAAGGTCCTAAAAACTACATATCATTGGATTCAGTGGGGAAAACCTTTTTCAAAGTACACCCACATGGCCCCTGGGGATAGAAATAATGGATATTTCAAGAATGCTCCTATATAATTAAGTATTAATGATAAGTGCTTAATACTATGGTATGAAAGCCTATTTATCATTAAAAATTGCTATAGTTAAGACTTCATCTGTATGGTATATGAGACTGAAAGTTAAGGGTTATATAGTGAAATAATTATTTTCCAAAATCTTAAATATCCAACTTAGGTTAATCAAGTAACATTGAAGATGCTTTATATTTGTCCAGTTGGCTAATTTGTTGGTTAATATTAATATAGTAAAATTATGTGTTGTAAAAACAACTAATAAAACCCAAACACTTAATAACTACTGCATATAGAAGTTGGGAGAGTGAAGTATTTGAGTGATCTTGGTGATTGTAATTTTAAACTCTTCACAGTGTTTTTCCATGAATTGTTATACACAATATGGTGTTGGTTATGTGTAAAGAGAATGATTTCTTTGAATTTTTGTCATTTTGTGATCAATTCATTCTTTTAATGTGGTATTATTTCAAAGTTTTAATAAATCTATTTAACTGAAAATGTTACAAAATATTGGTATTTTTATATTTATGGCATCCTATGTTAATTAATGTTAGAAAGTAGAATACTTTGTATCTCACTATTTCTTGCTACAATTAGAAAGACTAATTGAAATATCTTTTAAAAATGACAAGTCTCCCTATTTAACTGTATACAACAATAACTATTAACTACGACAAAAAGCCGAAACTAACATTACTGGTAACATCTGGATTTCTGGCCAATCAGCTGATACACAATTTTACAAATCTTTAATCTATACATTGTTGAACGTAGTTGTGTAGTATTTGTAAAATGTAGGAATATCGCTTTGAGTAAATGAAATAATAATAATATTTAGGATCCAAATATCTGAGGATGTTTGAAGAAAAAAAAGGTAAGTAGTAACCGTAAGTTACAGGTGTGTGGTGTGTATCTCCAGCGCTCTAGTGTTTTGGAGAACACTATAACTGAAAAACTAACTGGTGGGTTTTACTTAATATGTGTTCCATTCTACATTCTCTTTACTTTCGAGACGAAAGTTTCACAAATTTCTATATACTGTTTTCATATTTTTATCATTGGTTAAATTGTATACGTAATCTTTAAAAACAAAATCATATTCAAAATGCACTTATCAAACATTGTATTTACATTGGTATTTTGAAAACAATATAAGCAGCTACACGAAAGTTAATCGGTTAAAATCAGTAAAATACGTAAGAGAAGGCTAGAAGCAATTTTTTCACGCATTCCTAAATTTTTTTGTTTTTGGGTTGCCCCCTGGTGACTCAGCGGTAAATCTTAAGGTTTGTGTGTCAAAATTCGGACTTCGATATCCGCGATGGGCAGAGCACAAATATTCCATTGTGTAGCTTTATGCATATAAACAAACAAACGAAAAACTTTTAATTTCATATATCACTAACAGTGTGTTTAAAAAGAACACAGCTACTGATATCTATAATATGTATTTAATTTTTTACGTGCTATGCAATGTAGCTGAGAAATGGGCTCACTATACTAAAATACCAATTTTACTTTATTAATAACTGCGACCACCAGTGACTCAGCGGTATTCTTGAGAGCTTATAACGATAAAATTAAGCGTTTGATTCCTGCTGTGGACACAGAACATAAAGCCCATTGTGCAATTTGCCCCCAAAACTAATAAGATAATAACTAAATGTTTATTACTTTAAATCCTTTAACATTTCTATCGTATAAAACAGAGAAAAGCTGGGAGTTTAAAACTTTTTAAAATGTTACACTGAAAATGTTTAGTGCACTGGCTTTTAATCTATGTTATATTCATTCTTATAATCAATTAATGTTTGATATTTTTAACAAGTTTTTGTTTTGGGATTTCATCATTTCTGCGTGTTTTCAAGTTTACTACCGCAATTGTAAAAATTTCCAAAAACAACAATAAAAATGAAACTGCTTAAAATATACATATAGTATTATTACTCAACAATTTTGTGGATTTACACATACCAGTGTCTACACAGAGGAGCTGCAACGGAGAACCTGTAGTTTTCGGCAAAACAAGTTGCATGTCTCAGCAATTAATGCGGAGTTCGAGCGTTTCTGTCAAAATTAACACGTGTATATTTATTGAGTTGTAATCGAGATCAACGGTGGTTTCGACAGTCAACTTATATAAACAACTGATGGGGAACTATGCCAGTAACTCACTATACAGATAGTTTCTGGGGTATTGGTTCACCTGAACTACATTAGCCAGAAGCACTGTTACGTTTTTACTATACAGTTTGGTACCATCTTAGGTAAAATGTACAAAACAAGTCAATATCTGTCACACAGTAAGAGAAATAAATCGCCAAAGTAAGCCAAGAACGTACTTTTTCTTCTTTTCCTGTCGTGTTTTCCAACAAATGCAGTCGCTTTTGAAACACTATCTACATTACACGACATTCAAACTTCAAAGGCATTTCACTTAAATTATTTGCCAACAACAAAATAAACCAGGGTTTGCGTCTACGGTGACGTTTATATAATCTATATTTAACTATTTATTCATATTTGAAAAGAAGCATTCACTCGGAAAAAAATGAAAAGAAAAAATATATACATAAACCAATGTGTCTTAGGATAGGATCGAACGTACAACGATCTGTTATTACCTGTATTTCTAAACATAGATTTCACCAGCTGCATGACGTGGCTTTGTTTGGAGAAAAAAGCCGAAAATCATCCGCTTCCGAAAACATGGGTAGCAGCAGCAGCTACATACGAAATGTATTCTCTCATTGGATAATTTCGAGGTTTTAAACAACGGTCAAAACCAGTGACATTGAACACACAGTTCAAGTAGCACTCTATCTACCATGTGTGTTAAAAAAAGAAGTAATGTCTATAACAAACACATTATCAATGTGGGAAAAAAACGACAAATTAAAAAAATATCTCAGTCGCATAAAGTAGAGATATCAAACACACAAGCCAAGCTAAAAGACACAATTTAGGCAACCATGTATTCTACTATTACTTTTATTATCAGCATTAGTCGTATTATAAGCTGTGCAACAACGTTCAAACTGCAACCGCTGAAATCAAACACACAAGTTAGAAGACACAGTTGAGGCAACCTTGGCCCACCCCAAGCAACTAGGTAAAGCTGGCCCACTTGTGTCTTCTTACTTGTTTTGTGTGTATGGCTGGGTTCTTTTGTGTTTTTTCACATTGAAAAGTTTTTGTTGTAGATCTCAATATATACGAACGAACATGGAAATTGCGCCTGTAAAAATGGCTTTATTTAGGGCAGTAGTGTTGTACAGACAAATAGTGAAGAAAATTTTAATAAATATAAAGTACAACTGAACATAAAACTATGAATATTATACAAATATTTAATTGTATTTTCCTCACTTCTCTCTCCAAGTGGTATTATTAACCTCAGGTTTTAACTAACTGTATTCATTTCGCAAACTTTCATAATATATATAC
>NW_013668447.1:86629-90403 GCF_000517525.1 Limulus polyphemus | reverse complement strand
TCGCAAACTTTCATAATATATATACTAGCTGGAGTACCCGTTATGTAAATTCATGATTAATGAAAGGTTATCTTAGGACATGAAAAGTTGCTTCCCTTATATGTAATTGTAAAAAACGGCCATAAGAACACCAAAACAAAAAATGTGAAACCGCAAATCAGGTAAAGATCAATCCACAGGAAGTGGGGTACCTTGCAAAGTAGTTACATGGACATACAACAGACAGTACTATTATATTTATATATATACTATAACAGTGTGCTTGCATAAAAAAACACAAAAAATCAGATATGTGTTTGGTGAATTTTTCCATTAAATTAATTTACAAAAAAATACACTTAATATTGACTAAAGTAACAACTTTAAAACTACTTGTTTATTGCCAGGTAAGCCTTAAAGAAAATAATAAGGTGTAGCATCATCAGAATCACTTATCGTTATTTGGAAAACACAAATTCATATTTTAGTCGTTGTAAGATTTATTAAATTTAACATCATCTTCGACAGAAGCTTTGTGAGGTATGTATAAGAGCCTAATTCATTTAGCTTACTTCTAATAATGAAATTTTACACAAAGATAATTAAAATGCGTTCAGATATTATAGAGGTCTGAGTACTTTACAGTAAAACGATTTTGAATATTAAAATCAGTAAATCACGTGAAAAGCGCAGCCGAGCGGTGGAACGGAATATATCAGAATTAAATTATAATATTGTTTGGTGTTATGTAGATAGTGTGATGCTACTGAAAATTCATCGCTTTTGGGAAGGGTATGTAATAACCGTTTTTGATGCAAAATATTCATAAACTCAGACTATGCATATGTGTTCACTTCGGAGATTTATAATTTCTGAGACGGAGATATACCTTGTATTTAATGACATTGGAAAACAATGGAATGTGGATCAGCTATTGACATCAGGACCATCCAGATGAGAATTCACGAACAGTGGCAAAAGCCATCTTTCCTGCCCAACTTAAATGTGTACTTGTTCTCGTCAAATAAAACACCATACATAACTACGACACCTAGGTATGGTGGAACTGTTCTTACAGTCTGGTACTTACTTTTGGAGCAATTTCAGTTTTTCACCAAAAGATCTTATAATAACATAAAAAATTTAAAAAAATAACCATGGTTTTTATCAAGCGGAAAAATACAAAGTGGAATACGGTAGTAAGTAACGGTAAGAATAAGAGTAAAGGTATTGCTGTAAATCCATAATAAAAACTTTTTCGAAAATATTTAATTGAGAGGGCGAATCAGCGAAAGACCTCTCAGACAAAAAACAAAAAAAAAACGATAAATAATTAACTCTTGGCTCAAAAACAAAGGGAGGAGGCAGTGGCTCAGCGGTATTTCTACGGACTTATAACGCTAAAAACTGTATTTCTTTACTCGTGGTGGGCACAGCACAAATAGCCCATTGTGTAGTTTTATACTTAACTACAAGCAAAACAAACCAAAAACAAGAGCATAGTTTCAATAAAGTTACAGTTTTTAGAATTAATTTTAAAGATATCAAAACACAAAACAATAACTTGTTTTTTCGCAGTTAAGTACAAAGTTGCACAATGGCTACCTGCATCAGACTTATATATCAACTGAAAACTATATTATTAAATTAATTTTATGGGGGGCACGCCCCAGATCCCCTAGATTGAGC
The DNA here is from genome assembly GCF_000517525.1 of Limulus polyphemus. Classification (NCBI taxonomy): domain Eukaryota; kingdom Metazoa; phylum Arthropoda; class Merostomata; order Xiphosura; family Limulidae; genus Limulus; species Limulus polyphemus. The sequence goes on along the minus strand of NW_013668447.1, from coordinate 88,735 downwards.
TGCCTTTGGCAGCATGTTAGCTACTTTTGGAAGCATAGTAACTCCTTATACCCTCAATTTCTCATTGTGAAATCTGTATGTCTAGCGAAGCACGCCTACTTTGCAACTCTTTCCTACATCACTATGCATTGTGTCCTCCGCAAGGATCGATCCCCAAATTTTAGTATTGTTACGACAGCGGAAGTCACGTGACGCTGCTAACACGTAATGATTATCTCGAACGTTCCTGAAGGCTCGAGTGTTTGCTAGATACGCGCTAAATAAAGTGACGGGGGAGAATAATTGCAGACAGAGAGATATAGAGACAGATAATCGAGTAAAGTGCGTGAATCGTTGTGAATTCTAGCGTGTGTTTAAGTTAAAGTGATTTTGGAAATTAAGTATATTGCAAAGTTGTATTGAGAAAGATTGTTCGTTTGTTTGGAATTAAGCACAAAGCTTCACAATGGGCTATCTGTGCTCTGCTCACCACGGGTATCGAAACCCGGTTTCTAGTTGTAAGTCTGCAGACATACCGCTGTGCCACTGGGGGGCATTGAGAAAGAATAAACTACTTAGGAATTTTTACGGGAAATTAACCAACGAACACACAGGAGTAACAAATTGGTGTCAGAAGCGGGATAAAAAAAAGAGGATGGAAACGAGAGGTGGCAAATCAAACTACAGCTTAGCAGATTTGATGGCAGCAATACAAGAACAGCATAAGAAACAAGAAGAACGAGAAAAGAAACAAGAAGAGAGATTACAGCAGTTGTTGGAGGAAAAAGAAAAGAAAGAAGAAGAACAAGAAAATAAACAAGAAAAGGAACAAGAAGAACGACAAAAGAAACAAGAAGAGAGATGACAGCAGTTGTTGGAGGAAAACAAACAATAAGAGAGGCAACAGCAGTGGCAGCTTGAACAGCAAAATAAACAAGAGAGACTACAGCAGTTGTTAGAGGAAAAAGAAAAGAAACAAGAAGAACAAGAAAAGAGACAAGAAGAGAGACTACAGCAGTGGTTGGAGGAGAAAGAAAATAAACACGAACAAAGTCTCCAACGATTGAGAGAAAGCCAGAGTACACAAATGGAAAACATTAGTAAATTTCAAAGTGAATTAAATACATTAAAGGATGATTTATTGTCTTTTACACAAGGAGGATTCATTAATCATCGACTTAACCTGCCCCAGAAAACGGCAAGCTCCTTCCAGACCCCGCAGCTAAACACTAATGCAGACATTTTCAGCCCTGTTAAAAGTCACATCCCAGATATGAATGTCAGCAATAGGGGTGATCAAGTACGAAGGAAGCCACAGGAATTTGACGGGAAGGCACCGTGGGAAGCAAATAGAGCACAATTTGAGCTCCTGGCAGAAATGAATGGATGGACAGAGGAGCAGAAACCGGTGTACCTGTCATCAGAAAGTATACTTGGCTGACATTGAAGACCAATGCATATTAGGATTGGACTATTTACTGCCGAGGAAGTGTGTAGCTAACTTCGATAAAATGATGATTGGAAACAATAAAGGCCAAATTCCAGTAAGTGTTGCTGCATCTGTTGATTTGCATGTCACAGTACTTAAGTCAACTACAAGACCCCCTATGTAAGAGAAGATAATTTGGGGTAGGATAAAAGAAAATCCCCAAGGAAGCCCAATACTTGTGGAAGCAGTGGAAGACCCATCCAGGCCAGCGGATTTGAAGATTGGAAGGTCACTTGTGACAAGTCATCAAGTAGTACCTATAACAGTGGCCAATTTCTCTAAATGTGAGCAGACACTTAAGGAAGGGGTATTGTTGGGTGTGTGCCAGGAGGTAGAGCCAGTCAATGTTAAAGCAAGAAATACAACTATAAAGAAAGGACATACACTTCCAGAACATTTAACTGACCTCTATTAGAAGAGCTAAGTCCATTTGTCATCATCACAGGCTCTTCAGGTCAGAGAACGTTTGGCGAATTATGCAGACGTCCTTTCAAAAAGAGATCATGACCTCGGCTGCACAGACCTTGTAGAGCACAGAATAAACACAAGCAATCATCGTCCAATAAAGCTCCCTCTGAGGAGAATAGCTCCAGCAAAGCGACAAGAGATGGGGAAGGTCATGGATGGCCTAATTAAGG
>NW_013668447.1:80793-85664 GCF_000517525.1 Limulus polyphemus | reverse complement strand
AACTATCCTGTACCTTGGCGAAGGCTCTAGCGTTTACTAGAGATAGGGTAGTCTGGTATATAAAAGAGGGTGACAACGTGACAGTAATGTGTGTGTAGACAGTGAGTAATTGATCTGCAGTCAGAGAGAGACGTATTGTTGTTATAGCGTTTGTTTTAGCGCGATTGTTGAAATTAAGTGTATCGTAAAGTTATATTCGGAAAGAATAAACCAGTTTTATTAAGTAAGGACTTGTGTCGCTAAAGTTTCATCGGAACGAAGTTACGGAAAGTTAATTAACAAAACGGAGACGTAACAGTATTTAACTTTACTTATTGCATTCCTAGCTAATTAAACTGAGTGAAAGGCTTCATCGGCAGTTGCATGTGTCGCAAAGTGTGAGCAGCACAGAAGTTATTATTGTTCTTCTTATTGGAAACATGTAGCAAAGGGTTAGTATTTAGAGATTTGTAAATGAATATTATCAGTCTTATTGCCATGCATTTGGACGTTCCAGTAACTCAAAAAATTCGTCGTATGTTTTCGTTTAGCATATATGCTGAAAATAAGTTGATGAGACTCTGTAACTTAAAGGAGAACCGTGTTGTTGACTACCCTACTATATGAATGAAACTACCTTACCGACTATCAAAGTGTCCGATATATAAGACTATTTAGTGTGAGAGTTATTATTTACTTCACTTAGTAGTCTAATATTCAATGAATATTTAGTTTTCATAACAAGCGTGTATAACAGTTAATTATCTTAAAAACAAAGGTTATGACAAATTTCGTTACGTAACTCGTTTAGAGTCGTAGGTCGCGTGAGTAGTTAAATTTTTGTAAATTGAAGTCATGTTACTCGAATCTTCGATATTTTTCTCGTTGTCTTAACTGAGAATTGTTACATCACATCATCTCGTAGTTTGTGGAAACTTCGAGGCCTCAGTTGGGTAAGATAAAAATAAAGGCGACCAATCGAGCTCAAGTTAAGTGAAGTTCAGTCAGAAAACACTTAGTTAGTGGAAGAAAACGTGAAGTTAGCCGAGTATGAGTGATTAGCCTTAACGGGTAATTTCTATAGTGTGTTTTACAGCTGTATTGTAACAACAGAGAGAGGGAAAATAATTTGTCTTGTCAATTTGGTTCTAAAGTAACTGAACCAGCCTGTGTGGACTTTTGACGAAAGAAAAGAGAAAATTATTTCAAGCTCTGGATACAAATGTGGTAACCAACAAAAGAAGTGAAGTAAGTCAGAAAACGTTAAGTTACTGAAAGTGAAGTTAGACTGCATGATTGTTAGTTTAGCAGTAACGGGCAATATTTTAAAGTGAGTGAGATAAGGAGAATAATTTGTCTTGTCAAAAGGTGTTCTAAAGTAATTGAACCCGTCTGTGTGGACTTCGACGAAAAAGAGACAATTATTTAAAGTTCTGAATACAATTGTGGTAACCCATGGGTTAACTTAAGTGAATTTATTACAGATTGTATAGTGAGAAAGAGAGATAGAGAAGAATAGTAACTAAGTAACTAAACTAGCCTGTGTGGACTTTTGACAAGAAAAGATAAATATTTCGAGCATTAAATATAATTGTGATATCCTATAGACTATAGTGTAAAGAATATCTGTACATACATTTGGCTTATTTTGAAGATATTATTTTAAAACAAGTGGATCGTGTGCTGTCTGTTTATTGTTCGAGTTTATCATCAACAAGTCGCAGACACCTACTGCAAAAGAATCCTACCCCCATATTCAATACTTGACATTTTGGCAAGCCAGCCAGGATTATACAGTGGTAAACAGCAGTAGAAGAAGACGTGAACAACAGCAGAAGTAAGCCTATATATGCACAACTATATTGGTGATGAAAATAGTGTAGATATTACAATCATGCTATCTACCATGTCCAATGATTTTGCTAACTGGATAGAAATAGGTGAGCATCTTGGGGTCAAAGATGGCAAACTAAGACAGTTTGTTGAACAGCAACAAGAGCTGGAGAAAGAGGAGAGATTGAAAACAGAGAGAACAGTAACACAAATTGAGATTACCAAGCTCACTTAACAGAAAGAAGAATGACCCAAGAATGACAATGGGATCAAGTCCACTAACCCAAGCTTCCCAAATTTGATGAACAGAAAGATGACATAGATGCTTTCCTGGAGAGATATGAAAGATGTACCCAAAGTCAAACTAGGACAAAGGCAACTGGGTAGTCTGTCTCAGCCTACTTCTCATAGAAAAAGGCCTAAAAGTATATCTAAGCATGATGTAAGTTCATGCCATGGACTATGACAAGTTAAAAGTGGCCTTGCTGAAAGTTATGAACTTAGCAAAGAAGGTTTTTCATTGGAAGTTCAGAGAAATGAAACCCGACACTGGAGAAACTGTATTTCAGTCTGTGGCATATCTATGACAATACTTCACAAGATGGACTGACATGGCCAAATGTGAAAATAGTTTTGAAGGACTAGCAGATCTACTAATACATGTCACTTTTCTTAAAGGAGAGAGCACCCAAAGACATGGACAAGAAGATCAAGTTGGCAGAACAGTATACAGAAGCACATAGAGAGTGTATAACTGGCAAGTCCAAGAATAACCAGTTCAAGTTGAAACCATGGGTGGCTGACCAGAAATATGATACCACCAAAAATGACAGTGACTCAATGGACAAAAGGGAGAAGAGATGCTATATTGGTTATAAAATAGGACATATTGCAAAGAAGTACATGTCCATCACCAACAAGCAACAATAGAAATCTAATCATAAAGCAGCTGGAACTAGCTGCAAAAGTGGTGCTGGCAAGAAACAAGATAAGTGTGACTGTCACCATAGATGCTGTTACCAGAAGAAACAGAATAAAGATAACCCATAAGATTTCCCACAAGAAGGAAGTGTTATCTCCATGATTAATCAGTGTACCACTGATGGCCGGCTCAAGTTAGCAAATGGATAAACAGTGCAAGTAGTGACTGACGCATGTTACAAATACTGAGAAATACTTGTACTTTCATGTCAGGGACAGGAAAGTGAAGGTTCTAAGAGATACTGGGTGCAGTAGTGCAGCAGTGAGAACCAGTATGATACCTGATGATCAGATCATGGGCAAGGTATACCTGTGTGTACGAATTGATAGGACAGTGAGATAGTTTCTCATAGCAAAAATATAGATGGTTACTCCATATTATGTAGGAGACCTTGAAGCCATTTGTATGAAGGCACCAACATACAACTTGGTGATTGGAAATATATCAGTTAGCAGACATTTGGAGAAACTAGGCAGAAAGAAGACTGATGAGGCATCTGCAGTCACCACAATATTTCAATGGAAGAAGAGCAAGCAAGATTTCAAGTCTCGAAAAGTGACATCCCGAATGTGGGTTCATGGGAGCTAAAGGCAACAATGAAGAAAGACCTGTCACTGCTGAAGCTTTGGGACAGTGCCAAAGAGAAAGTTGAGCATAAGACAAAGGGGAAAGAGACTAACAAAACAGAGGACCAGAAAAGAGTACTGTACTCGACCTATCAAAGCAGTGCTACTGGGGAAGCTAAACACACCAAAGTCAGTCAGAAGCACTTCTATGACAAGAAAGTTAAAAACCGACATTTCCAGGTAAGACAGGAGGTCTCAGTTCTGCTACACACAGCTAACAACAAACTTACATGTCAGTGGAATAGGAAGTGGACAACAGAATGGATATAAGGTGAAAGTGAATGGGGTGACCAATATTTACCATACCAATCTGTTGAAAAGGGAAGAAGACCTTACAGGTGCAGCTACTGAAGTACAAATGGACATAAGTGAGTGTCATAGATGCAGAACCAGAAGACAGTGGCTTCATTATAGAAGATGAAGACCTACTAGACTTAAGGCCACTGCATGGAGATGAGATGTACAAAAGCATCAACATAAGTGAAAAACTGGCTGGAAAGAAGAAGAAAGAGGTACAAAATCTACTTTGCCAATGTAGAGATAGATTAGGAGAGACAGACCTCAGAACAACACTAGATTAAGATGAAGACAAGGGATTCTGTCAAGGTGAAATCCTATTGGAGGACCTATGCAAGGAGAGACTGGCAAAGAAACTGTAAATGTTGGTGCAGACTTAGTGTATGCTATGAACAGTCTTTGTGTATCACTCTTTACTGCTCATGACACAAGGTTTTAGTGTCTTACATTCAAAATTTTATTAAACTACTTTTTGTTTATGTTACACCAATTAGAATAGCATAAAATCTTAGCTAATAATCCATATCTTAATAGTACACAAGTTTTAAGCTTAATTCTACAAAGAAATATATAAAAAAATCCTGAATTTCCACTAGTGTGACTCATGTGACACATTTCATCTTAGCATGTTATCATCTCTATTTTATCCATCACCCCTCGAAAATGTACGAAATTAAACGTAAAATACTCTCTATAAAACAGACCATCATTTTTATACCCTTCAATTTTGTCACAGAGCTATCAAATAAAAAATCAGACCCTCCTGCCACATCCTCTCTTTCACAATTCGTTGATAGTTCTTTGTTATGTTTCATTATACATTACTTGTAACCAATAGAATGTCAAGGTTTTCACCTATCAAATGACATATTGTATAGCGTTGTGTTCTGAACATGTAATCGTCAGTTTAATTCAGAGTAGCAACAATGATCCCGTGGTAAAGTTAATGGTTCTTGTCGCATAGTTAGAAAGCCAGGAAAAGTTTGAGAGGTAAGTGAATTCGTCCACTTTTTTCATGTTATTAGTCTATATTCTTTGGTACATTATTTAATTAAATAAAAATTGTTAAGTGCTTTACTATGATTACTATAAACAATCAGGCTTAACCAGTGGTGGGATTCAAATATTTTAACAACACGTTCTCTCACTAGCAG
>NW_013668447.1:78563-80050 GCF_000517525.1 Limulus polyphemus | reverse complement strand
AGTTAGATCTGATAATAATAATTTAGATAAGATCGTAAGAATCTGTATAAAAAACACTTACCTGCTGGCAAATGATTCATCAGAGATCTAGTAGACCTTGTCCGCCTAGCCTGCTAGTAAAGTTGCGTTTTTAAACACGCTTACTTGTAAGTTGTAACGTTATTATTAGGCCTATACATACGATTGTTAACAACCGGTTCGTGGAGGTCACTAAATTCTAAGAACAGGTTCGTGCGAACCGGCTGAATCACACCACTGGGCTTAACTCTCCTCGACAATTGAGGGAACAAAAAAAAAGAAGATTGGGTAAGTACTTTATTTCTTGTTTTTCATATTTATTCTTTATTTATTATTATAAAAATAACTAAAATTGAAAGTACGGATCTTTTTAAGTTATTCAAGAATAGATTAGGTAAAATAAGTAATAATAATAATGTTACGACAGCGGAAGTCGCGCGATGCTTGGAACATGCACTGGAGCTCTAGAAAGATCGTGACTGTTCCTCGCAACTCTAGGCTTTTCTAGGCATGCTATTGTTACATTTCTGTATGTTTGTTTGTTAATTCTTACAAGATACAAGTCCTTTCTTTATAAAACTTGTTTATTCTTCCTCAATACAACTTTGTAATGTACTTAATTACACACACTATAGTTCACAACAATTCACTCACTTTCTATCGCGTTTAGACTTAATTGTCCGTCCCCGCAAACTATAGTTCCGATCTCTGTGTTTGCTATCCTCAGTTCCCGCCGAGCGTAACCGCTGTCTTTCTTTCTCTCTGCCTGCTTCGTCTCCCCTACGTCTCTGTCTTTGTCTCCACTATTGCTTCGACTCCGTCTGTCTCTCTCACTGTCTAGCATACTTATAAACGATAATACTGCCTGTTCTAGAAACTTCTAAGAGTTAGTTGACGCAACGCTGTTGCAACACACTAGCGAATCTTCTAGAGTATTCGTCACGTGACCCCGCTGTCGTAACACACTAGCGAATCTTCTAGAATACTCGTCACGTGACCCCCACTGTCGTAACACTATGTTCTCTTGTATAAGCCGGAAAATAAAGTGACGGCGCGGAGATAATTGCAGACAGGCAGAGATAGAGACCTACAATCGAGTCAAGCCGTAAGTAAAGTGTGTAAATCGTTGTGAATTCTAGCGTGTGTTGAAATAAAGTGACTGTGGAAATTAAGTGTATTGCAAAGTTGTATTGAGAAAGAATAAACTGAAGTTTTTCGGGAAGAATTTCTACGGAAAATTAACAAACGACCAGAGACTAACAATAATATAACTAAAATGGTTCATGAGGTATGCACCCGAAATGTAATTCGATAGTGTAACGTGAGCTGTATGTTCCCAGAGTTATTTACAACTTATAATGGCGTGGATAGTAATTAGACACGGTTCAAGGGCAATAGAACAATAACATTTAATTATAAATAGATGTAAAATGTCACGAACTTAGAGCTACTTAGGATAAATGAATGTA
>NW_013668447.1:69577-77568 GCF_000517525.1 Limulus polyphemus | reverse complement strand
GTTGGTTACAATTGTTTGTTTGTTTGTTTTGAATTTCGAGCAAAGCTACACGAGGGCTTTCTGCACTAGCTGTACCTAATTTTGCAGTGTAAGACTAGAGGGAAGGCAGCTAGTCATCACCACCCATCGCCAACTCTTGGGCTACTGTTTTACCAATATATAGTGGGATTAACCATTACATTATAACGCCCCATGGTTGAAAGGGCGAGCATGTTTGGTGGGATGGGGATTCAAACCCGTGACCCGCAGATTGCGAGTCAAGTGCCATAACCACCTAGCCATGCAGCGCCAGTGGTTACGAGGTCGGTCGAATTGACCAATCACATTTTGAGATAGGGTATAGAAAATAACATATAAACGATAAGGATTTAGTAAAAAAACGTTTGAAAAGCATTTGGGAGGTTTAAGGGATTACACAAAGGAAATCTGAGATTATTGAGATGACGAAAGGTATTTTTAATTTTAGCATGAAAATTACTTTGCACAGGGACTATTCAAATAAATACTCAATATATTTATGGACAAATCTTTATTTTATTAAGTGACCCCGCTGTCGTAACATTTGTCTCATCCCTACTTGTATGTGAAAGACTTGTGATATTATGTGAAAACTGCCAAATTTTGTGAAGATATACCCAACATTGTCGGATATACAAGACTATTTAGTGCAAGAGTTATTATTTAGTTTATGTAGTGATATAATATTTAATGATTATTTAGTTTTCATAACAAGAGTGTTTAAAAAGTAATTATTTTAAAGACAATAGTTATGACAAATTTCGTTACATAACTCGGTAAGAGTCGTACATTATGTGTTTGTTTGTTTGTAATTAAGCGCAAAGCTACACAATGGGCTATCTGTACTCTGCCCACCACGGGTATCGAAATACGGATTCTAGCATTGTAAGTCCATAGACATACCGCTGTGCCACTGGGGGCGTACATTATGTGTGAAGTTCAATTGTTGTAGTATTGTTGACGTCGTCTTTCTCGAAACCTCTAAGTTTTCTTGCTATGTGAGTATTGTTACATCATAGCATCTCCAAGTTTGTAGAAATTTTCAGGTCTCAGTTGGGCAAAGTATATATATATATATAGGTGACCTAGCAAGCACGAGTCAAGTAAAGTTCAGTCAGGAAAGAAGTTAGTTAGTAGAAGAAAACGTGCAATTAGCCAGTGTTAGTGATTAGTCTTAACAGGTGATTTATATAGTGTGTTTCACAGCTGTACTGTAATAACAGAAATAGGAAAAATATCTTGTTAATTGAGTTCTGAAGTAATTTAACAGTCTCTGTGGACTTTTGACAAAAAATAGACAATTATTTAAAGCTCTGAACAAACTGTGGTAACAACTAAAGGCTGCCATCCAACATGGGTCCCTGAAAATTTTTATTTTCGACAACGAAAATAGACACTGTAGTGACAAGAGACTCCTTCTTGTACACCTATTTATTGTTAAAAATTTTTTATCGAGGATCACAAAATCATTCAGAGAATAGATAACATTTGTCTCATCCCTACTAGACCCCATTAGCACCTTAATACAGTTTTGACCAATATGTTTGTATATTTTGTAACAAATAAGATCATTATTATTAAGTAAGAATACAAATACACTTAACACTGTCAAACTGAGAAATGTACGTTATATTAAACATCTACATGTGTAATTTCTATAAGGAGACAGTTTCTATGGATATAGTTAACAATTTATTAGAACAATAAACAGTACTATCAGATACCTATAGGAAGATCTTTAATTCAGCATTTCACCTATCACAACAAAACCTTATCAAAACATATATAATGACAAAATATAGCATCAAAATATTGTAAATAGCATCTGTAGCCATATATTACTTCATAATAAATATTCAGTACTTGGTTTGTTATCCTCATACTCTAATAACCTTCACAAGTGATGTAATATGCTGTCAATTTGATTATTGATGTAATTCACCGTGATTTCATCCCAACTTGTCACCAGAAGGCACTGCAACACAGCTACAATAGTTTGTTTAGGGTCATGGTTATCAATTTTCTGGCCCTGTTCTGCCCAACAGTTCTGTTAATCCTGTATAATATGCATACTGTGGGCAGTGGCATTGTCTTCCTGGAACACATTGTTATTGCCAAACCTTGCCCTAGCATATGGCAGAAATACTATCTCAATGTGATGTCTGTAAGAGGCGCCATTAATGTTTCTCTAAAGGATATGAAGAGCGGTTTTTCTACCATGATGAATTGCTGCCCAAACGTGTACTGCACCACCTCCCGTGTGTCCCTTGTGAGAAAAAAAATCTTCTCTCATCTGTTCTTCAGGCAAATGATGAACACGAATCCTACCATCAGCTTTAACAAGCCAGAAACAAGACTCATATGAAAAGATGGCATGTTGCCAGTGTCCTAACTGTAAGTTGGCATGCTGTCTTGCCCAAGTAACACAGTGACAGTAGTGAGTTCTGGTTAGTATTTTGGTTTGCAGATAGTCGTTCTTGCAAAATAACATTGTTTGGTTAGTCTCCTATTCACTGTAATTCTGGATACCCTAGAATGAATGTGTTCATGCCATTCCTGTCATAAGGTGGTGCAAGACTTATTTCAACCTTGACATGCTAACCTGGTGTTTAACAGTTGACTTTCCTGGAACAATGTTTCTTGTAGTCTGATGATGTTTCAAGATTATGGACACAGTACACTGGAACCCTACTGTTCTGGCAATGTCTGTTTGCTTCATACCATTTCTGGACAGTCGAACAATTTGACACCTTAGAACTTCTGACACCGGGCATGTGATGAGGCATGAATCTACACAAAGTACAGAGTAATTGTCTGAACAAAGTATTGTTCTATTTCTAATAAGATTATACCAAAAGCACGCCATTTTATAAAATAGGGGTGCATGTGTGTTTCGACAAACAAATGCTCAAAACACAGTAGAAAAGACCACAAGATGTGGAAAAATAATGAAAAAAGTGTCCAAAAATTGGTAAAACACACGTCTATAACAAAACCTTTATTACTATTTGCAACGTTTTGGGTAGAAGCCATTCCTTAGGCAGTTTAAACCAGGTTACATCGAAAAAATGCTTATACAGAATCGTTGAAGGGTTGGAATATATTCTAAATAACGTATGTACTGTGTAGAGCACCTTAACAAAAATATTGTTAAAATGAACATGGTTGAAGCAGTTCCATAAACAGTTTTAAAATGAAAAATAAGTATTGAAGTGATAGAAATTGGATTTTAGAAAATAAAAGGACACAGAAAAATAATAAACTTAAATTCAAAAAATGATAAAATAATAAAAATAGTAATTTAATGGTAATAATAATGATCAGGGGAATATGTGTAGGCAGAGTCAAGTTAACAGGGGTGGCAAACAGATATTAATGGAAGTTGTAATCACTTAAAAGAAAAATGTTCATTAATTCTGTTTGGTGCAAGAGAATTTGGTTTAAATATAAATTTATGCTCTAGGCTTTCACGATCATACTTGTTCTGGGGGTATGTAATAAAACGAGTACACCCATGTTGTCAATTCCATTGTGATCTAAAGAATTGAATTGTTTGGGGATTGGGTGATCGAGGGTGCTGTTTTTTACAAGTTGGAGATATTCATGAAATCAGTCACCTAATCTGCGTACAGTTTCCCCAATATAGAGTTGTTTACATTTAGTACAGCAAATACAATAAATAATGCACTCTGATGTACAGGTGAATTGGCTTTTTATGTGAAAGGTAATGGTAGAACTGGAGAGAGTCGATAAGTTAGTGATATAGTCGCATGTGAGGCAAATAGTTCGTCCACATGGATGAGTTCCGTTAGTTTGTGCAAGTAAAGACGATTCAGTCTGTAATTTGGAATGTATTAAGACAGTCTTTCAAATTCCTTTCACATTTGAAAGAAATCAATGGTGGGGTGGTAAAAACTTATATGAAAGTTAATTTAATATTGGCAATACAATATTTTATAATCCATACATGCTTCAGTTTGTGATATTCCTAAATATAAAAGATTATCAAGCTGTTAGTTTGTCGGTAGAATGTGCCCCATGGATAAATTTGAAGAACAGAACCTCAACTGTAAAATAGATGATACTGCTATTTCTTTATTTGGCTAAAGAATTACACTCTGAAGAAGTTAGACTATGTATAGATAGATCTTGGTAAGTTATATTTGTAAACAGTAGTAGTTTTAAACTATAAATATGTGAGTTTTAGACCAAAAACAGAAAGTAGTAACTTAAAAACAGAAAATAACTTCTCAATGTACCCTCAAATCTTGAGAAAAAGAATGTCATGAAAATACATTTATCTTTCTGTATCATTATGTAAAGTGCAAGAATAGATAAATTTGTTTTTTTACAGACTTTTAAGTTCAGTGACAAAGACAATCTGTTCTTCATTGTTAAATATAAATAGTGAACACACAACTTCTTTTGGATGTAAAGTATAATTTGTAATGATAAACATTGTACAGTAAACGTGATGGATTAATAAGATGTGAAAGAAGAGATGTCTTTTCTTGTAGACCATATTTTTCATCATAAGAAATAATAAAAGCAACAAAATTGAAATATTTTGTCCAGAACTTTTTTATTATCATCACAGTTATTTGAGATTTTTTTTTACTTAAAATATTCGAAAATAGGATACATACAAATAATTTTTGATATATCTTGGATAAAATTGTATTTTTCTACAATATCCCAGAAAGTTTCATCAATAGGGCCTGACACATTTAACTGTGTTATTCTTTGATTAAGAGTAGACTGAATAAAAAATTTATTCACTCTTGTCAGTGCAGATCTCAAAGATCTCATCATGATCTGAAATGTTACCAGAATGATAAGTCTAACTAAGATAATCGATTTCACATGTTTCACACTATTCTTTCTTCAGTATGTGTAAAATAGGACACACTTGTTCATCAATATATTAATAAGAATTGATTTAATCTAATCATTCAGTTTATTTTCATTATGAAATATAACATTTAAATAAGTATCAAAATGAGGAATTTGTGCACATACATTCTGCCATTCTGAATTTGATAAAATAAAGAGAACCTTATCAGATGCCATATCAATACCATGATAACTCAAATTGATACATAAACAAATAGAGGTGATATTATTAACTCCTACAACAGAAATTACATGATTCTGTCCTTCTAGTAGAAAATCTTGTTCAGTTTTACCCTACACTGAAAACTATAAAGTAAACACAAATGGAAATCTATATGCAGTTCAATGACCTCCTATGGAACTATAGTAACACTGTCCTTGGTCTGTCTATAGTACCTTAGTAAGACTATTGACCCTAGCAGCAATGACCTTAGCAACCATATTCGCCTATTGTGCATTACTAAGACCACCCACCTGTAGTACATTAGTAGCACTATCCATCTAGAAAAACACTGTTTGCCTAGTGATATCACCTGTCTTGTCAACAAGACATAAGATTAAGCTACTACAGTTATGATAAACCTATACAATACTTAAAATATAACAAATACAAAAATAGAAGTAATACTTTTACTTGTACCTTTTTAGGGCTAGTAATTAAATATAAACTACAATGTTGATGATGTAATCATATCTTAGCAACCTATCCACTTCAGGATACCAACAACACTCTCTCTGGTGAGTAATATTAAGGTGCCACCCCTCCCCTAGCAACGTGATTTTTGGTAAGTAACACTATGATATCACCTATCCCCTAGCACCACACCTCCTTGTGTTACTTCGTGGCACTATGACGTCATCATTCGTACCCCTACATCTATTGCTTGAGGCAGCCAATTAGCGCGTGCGTCCAAAGTGACACCCTGACTACTGTTGTTGATTAAGAGAATATTTACTGTATCAAGTTTTGGCATTAGTTTTGGGTTTTATTAGAAATATTAACCTGTATTAGAATCGATTTTGAAGTAGCTCTATCTTAATTTGCTAGTTAATGGATTAATTAAGATGGTAAAATAATATTACAAGTAGCAGGGGCTGGTTAAACCGAACACTGAAAACTGTTGTTCATAAATTACACATGCAATGCTAAGACGAAATTAAAAGCAAACTACTGTATAGATGCTATTGGGTTTCAAAAATACTGAATAAAAATAAATAAATAAAAGATAGTTGGGTTTTCTTCAGTTACATTCATTGCGATTTTGCATTAAAAAAGATCCCACAACTTGATTGTCAATACATACCTTTGTGAGAATCTAACTTACTGGTTATGAAATTCGCTTGGTAGATTATTTAAATTCAGTTCGGTTAAATAAAGAAAATGTAAACAAAAAAGTTATCTAAAATTATAGGATGACACAGTAAAATAAATTAAACAACCTCAATCAAAACTGAGCATCTTTACTTCCTTCTTAGTTGATCCAGAAAAAGTAATTCATAGTTTTTCTGACTACCCTCTAAATTTTCATTATCCACCAAGAAAAACGCTTCTTTTGTTAAGTTTTATTTACTCATTAAAGTATTTCTCAGAAAATTGCAGGACGTCATAAATTTTCCAAAAGATTTAAATTGTTCTGCTATTCGAATAACCATCATATATCGTAATGCTTTGGACTGTGAATAACCTAAACTCCATAATATTTTAAAGGTGAAAGAAAAGCTTATCAAGATTATAATTATACAGTTAAAAAGAGTTTAGCATTTGCTTCATTTATTAAAGGCTTAAAATTGCGTAACACAATTTTTGTGCTAGCTTTGTTATAGCATCTTTATATACAAATATTCCATGTAATGAAGTAGTAAAACCGACAAGTGACCTTGTTTATAAAAATGAATGAAGGTTAATGGCTTGAATAAGTACACAGTTTACAAATTAACTGTGCTTGCTACAAAATAATAGTTTCATTTTCTTACAGTGAATTTTATCATCAGTTTGATGGTGTTGCTTTCATGTCAAAATAAAAAGATCTGATAAGAGAACTCTCCAGACAAATACAAATTTCTGATATATAAAATATATGTTGATAATGCTTTGATAATATTTAAAGAATAGTCCTGTGTTATTCATTGATTATCTCAACCAACAACACGAATGCATTAAATTCACTGCAGAAGAGCAAGTGAATCAGAATAGACGCGTAGCCAGCACTACAGAGTGTGTCTCCCCTCCACACAGAAATATGGATTTTTTCTTTTACACAAAGAACTTAACTAATTTACATGAAACTCAAGCATTTATTAAAAAAAAAAAAACACTTAAAAGACAGTATACAGTGTAAGTGTTTGGTTTTTTAGAATATTGGAGTGGTCGTTCGTCCACTACCCGGCTACTGTCTGATTTAGAACTTTTCTTTTTAAGACAATCAGATTAAGATGTAAATAGTTTTTAAGTTGACTGTTATCATAAAAATACTTTTATTAGTTTATATTTATATTTCAAAACTATAAAAAATAGCTTATATTCTAATCCACAGAGCTTTTCAAGTGTACAACAATGTTATGTATTATCAAATCAAACTAATGAAAATCAAAACAGTGGTTACTGCAACTGAAGATCGGATTTCCATTGAAGAGTGTAAACAGTACTATTATAAATACATACTGCGAGAAAACGACACCACGAGTGCTGTCATTAATTTATAACGTGTTACCTTGTCCGCTAACTCAAGACTATTTAGCCAGACACACAAGCGCCTAAAAGTTACAAGAAAATATTATTCACAGGTTGAGATGAGATTATTTACAAACCATAGATAATAATCATATTTTTTTTAGAGTTATGAACAAAATTCCTGTTCAAAAACAACTCTATATTGTCTATATGCATAATTGTTCTCGACGTGAACGAGACTATATAGTGTCAACAATTAGAACCTTTAAAACACACAACAACGGCAAAGGAAACAACTTAAAAGTACTGTTGCGTCATCGAGATCATGTGATTCTCACGCTCTCTACTTTCTAGAATTATCCTGTACTTTGGCGAATGTTCTAGTTCTTGCTGGATATAGGGTAGGCTG
>NW_013668447.1:57844-69173 GCF_000517525.1 Limulus polyphemus | reverse complement strand
AAAGTTAATTAACAAACGGAGACGTAACAGTACGCTGTCCAAGTACGGACTCAGGCACGTGGAGCGCCTGTAGACAAATAACACATTAAGGTGATGGGATGTTATTCGAACAAGTAAACACTATGGTTTAAGGAATATTTCCTTATTAAATCCATGCCCCCCAGTGGCACAGCGGCATGTCTGCGGACTTACAACGCTAGAATCCGGGTTTCGATACCCGTGGTGGGCAGATCACAGATATCCCATTGCGTAGCTGCTTAATTACAAACAAACAAACAAATTAAATCCACAGCCATAACAACCGTCGTTTCACCGCTTCAACTTGTGTCTACAAATATAATGAATGGCAGAGAAAAGGGTGGGACCACTGGTGAATGGATTCTGTAAAAGGGGATATGAGGTAATGCCGAAACCGAACTCCCTCTATAAAGATACATCAAACGCGTATGCGCAATATCGTATTCAAGCAATCAGCGACAGTCAGGTACTTGTATCGTGGTTGTTGTAGATCAGATGCTCCAGGATTTCCGATAATTTTGGGTTTGCCCGGTAATACTTTCTCCTTCACTTTTGTGGGTCAAATAGTCTAAGGTAGTTTTAAATGTGTGTTGGTATTACATCTTCTTAAGCCTCGATTGCTATTATTGTTATTGGGAAATGAAAACAAGTCGGTGTGTTGTTTCAAACGGATGACGTTAAATATTATTATTAATTAAGAAGATGGGGAAGTTGAAGGCTTTTGAGATTGTATTTGACGGTAACAAAACTGTCTTCTATCCGGGACAGCAAGTTAGCGGAAAATGTGTTGTAGACTTGCGGGGTGATATGAAGATGAAGTCCCTTTGTGTGTTTATGCGAGGTGTGGCTAAGGTTCACTGGACAGAATCGAGAAGTACTGGTAATCGGCTTGGAGCATACACTGAACATTACAATGCTGAGATAGAGTATTTCTTTATGAAACAAGTTTTGTTCGGTGGAGGTAAGTGTAGTATATTATCGTTAACTTGGCCTTTATCACCAGTTTCTTTATTAAGCGTCTGTATTTTAATATAAATCTGGTGTGACTTTAAGTTTAACGTAACTCTGTTACTGTACACTGTCTGTAGCTGCTGCTGCTAGTAGTAACAATAATAGTATTAGACTATTAGTATTAGTAGAATTACTAGCTTGATTTGGATTGCTGATCTAGTGTTACTGATAATATTATAAGCTCTAGCATTAAGTTTAACAAACAAAATATATTATCATTAGCGTTAGCACTGCCTTTCATGTACCTCCATTTAAATTTTTACGTACACTTACAGGTAAAACTAAATTGTTTATAATTTTTATGCACTTTAAAATTAAGAATGTATCATTTATTTTAATTTTTTTCAGAAATCAATAGACTTTCTGATGTCTTGCATGTTTATTAGGTATTCATTAGTGAAATTATTAATAATACAATTTGTGATGTTTAAAAAATTAGGCTGTTTTAGAGAAGGTACAACTACAAGATGCATGTGTTCTAAAGTATGAATTATTAACTTGATTTGAATGTTTTATGATCAAATGATAGCATTATTAATGTACTTAAAGAAAAGGTTGGTAATTTAACTTTAATTACTTTGCATACCAGGCCAGTATGTTGTTCCTGTTGACAGAATACATGTGCACATAGCTTCATGTACTGTTCTGTTACTAGAGTAACTAGACAAGAAATTAAAATTGTGCAGGATAAACTTGCACTTCAGTAATACATCTACAGGTGCTCTTTTACATTATTGTCAACATAAATATATAAGAAAAAAGTAAGCTATTTAAAAATTTTTACTGTATATGACAAATGAAGATTTTTTAATTAAAGAAGTATATCTTTCAAATATCCTATATCTTGAAGTTCAGTGTGGTAACAGTATTTTACCATAAAAATCTTAATAGTGGAATTTTATTGAAAGAACAGTACTTTTGAATAACTTTTTTTTTATATTCTGGCTAGATAATTAAATGATACATTTGGATAGATAAAGTTTAACAACTAGTAGAGATAAGAGTTGGTTAATTTTCTTGCTTATATGAAAGAACAGGAATCATTCTGCAAGTTCAACTGACAAACATTAGATGTCAAGATGTGAAACTTAAAACGTTTTATTTTCTTTTTGCATTGTAATTAATGTTAAAAATTTTCTTACTACAAGAACTTGAATAAATGGATAACTTAAATTCCATATATTGTATTCAGTCTTTCCATTTTAGAAATTCTTTCAAAACTTAAGTACTTACCAAGATTTTAATGGATGATGGCCAGAGATCATTAAGAAAAGTTGCTATTGAACATGAACCTTTGTAATTATTTTGCAAATTATAAGAGCTTCTTTTTTAAGTTTATTATTCCTACATGTGTGTAGCAGTGGTTTTAGCTGCATATTAGTGACACTGAGTCTGAATAAAACCTCTGATTCTGAATGGATTATTATCAAAAATTTTTTGTTGCTTTAAGATATTTTAAAATTAGTAGCATGTTTATTTCTGTCATATTCTATATCGGCTTTTAGACATCAGAAGTGTTTTATGAAGTCTAAAGATCAAATCACTTTATCTGCCTTTAGGGGCAGACCTAGGAACATTTCTTACTGTTTTCCAAATTACTTAAGTGAAAATGTTTGAGGCATTAGCTTGCACATGCCACAAGCACTTGCAACCTACAGAAGTCTTGGGGAATGTCTCCCAAGGTAGGTTCAAAGTGGTTTATTCCAGTACATTTTAGAGGCATAATTCAAATGAAGAAAGTAGCACATTTTTACATAAGGATTTATTGAAGTGTGAATTGAACATGCTTCAAATAAATAAAAGGAATTTAAAGGTTCTATTAGGTAACATTGATATTTCTAAAATGTACCTTACCTTGTGCTAACAAATGTTAGTAAACATTTAAGATGTCTTTGATTGAAAATAATGGTCACCAGCATGTCTTATCAGTCTGTTTAAAAACAAAACTTTCACTTATTTCATACAGTGAGGATTTTGTCTGAAAAACATGTTTAGGACCTCATCATGGTTAATTTGCAGTCTGTAGTGGAAGCAGAGCTAGCTTACTGAGGCATGCATTTATGTTTTCAACATTTGAAAGAGTTGACACACTTTCCTTGCAGTAACATGTTGTGATTGATAGAACTGCCAGGATGACCAGTAGGATGGCAATATTTGGGAAAATGAGCCTGTTGGTAGCACTTATTATGCTGGCAGGCTCATAGGACAGCATCCTTCTTCTGCTGATGTCCGTCTCACTTTTGCTCTCTCGTCACAAGAAAGGACAGGAGGAATACAGACTTTGTACAAACATGGAGGAATACATTGGCTTTTGTTGTTGCATCAGTAATTCATCAGTTGGCCCCATTCCCAGTTATTTGTTTAAGTACTTGAATGGTTGGTTGTATCAGTTTTATTAAAGAGCATCAAGTTGCAGGAACCAATGAATTTGGCACATCATCTATCTCTTGTGTTTGGTTCTAGAGAATTATTTCTTGATTTTTGTCTGTAGCAGATCTTAGTGTTTCTGTGACAGATTGAAAAAGAGACTGATCTCTTTCAAGGTTTGTGACACCCTTTATCTGGAATGGCATTGTGGCACTAAAGTTGCATTTATCACAAAAACAATGCATGTATGGTAATTTAGGATATTGTGCAGTGATGATGGTAGCCTTATACTTCCCAGTATCATCTTAAGATGTAATTTTTCTATTGACAGTGTGGTTGTTTACCCCCCGTTCCAGGAACTACGAAGACTAACTTGTTGGTGTTTTCCAGTTCTTTTGAATAATAGTAAAGTTAATTGAAACAAACAAACAATAATACTAATGTCAGGTTTTTATGTCTGGATGGGCTGATTCTTCACAGTTGGTGTCTGTAACATGTTGGTGATAAATTTCAACAATAAACAAACAGCACACAGTCCACTTATTGTAAAATAATATATTGAAACAAGTCAAATGTGTATACAAATGGTCATTATACAGTTAATTATCATTTGACCTGTGCATTGCAAATAAGAGAGAATACTCAAAATATTCTTTCAGAATATCAGGATGATGTCTCTGCTATGGTTTCTTAAGTTGAGAAGAGTCTGGATGATTCTAGAATTGCTGACTTCAATATTTGTTGAATCATCCCAGTGTTCTCTTTGTAGAACTGGGCATTAAGTTGATTAATTGATACAATTGATTACCTTTGAGAATCAATTACATTGCATCATGTTTACTTAAAATAAGTGATTAATCAGAATTAGTATTTAATTATTACTCTCCTGGTTTATTCTGCTTATCCAAGTAATAGAAATATTGCAATATGATTTCTCATGAATACTATTGATTAATTCAAGGTTGTTCAGCTTAATCAATTAGTATTATGCTTGACAAAAATGGTCAATTAATCAAAATTAATATTTTTGATTCTTCCAACTATCCAAGTGGGAATAAATATTTAATTAAATAGAATTGATTAATTAGCCAAATGATTAATTAATTATCAAGTTCCACTAATCACCCTACTCTATCTCTTAGTACTATATTTTGCTTCCCACAGAGGATGACAGTCTTCTGGACAGATGTTAGGTTTGCAGTGTTGTTCACAATGTGCTTTTGAATAGTTTGGTTGGGTGGGTATTATTCTTGCAATTCTAATGTTTTCATATTCTGTTGAAAAATGGAATATCTGTGGAACATGAACTTCCATGATACAATGCTCCAGTTTGCATATGGAAACCAATTAGAACAGGTGAAGCTTAGAAACATTTTTCCCCACATAAAATCCAAAGAGAACACGGTAGTGGCAGAAAGGAAGTGTCCAACCAGCCCAAGTGGGTCAGCCAGGGAAATCTTGACAAAACATCTGGACTTAAAGATTGGTATTTTCCATACTTCATTTGTATAAGATATGAAAACCCAGGAGAGGGTTTACAGGTGGTTTTCAGTAGATTGTACTGAGTTCTCTCTGCAAACAAACAAACAGAATTTACATTCCTCACACTTTGACAAAACTGAAATAATGTGATACCATAATGCAATTTTTAGGACTTCTCATATGCATATCAATGAATGATCTATAAAGAAGTGGTGCATTTATTTTCTGAGGTACAAGTTCATGCATTTGTAAATGAATTAAAATTATTTTCAAAGTCTGACCATTTTCCAGAAGAAATAGAAGACTCCCTGTATCTGGACTTGGCCATAATTCAATTGTATTTAAAACATCATAAGTGGCATGTTTGTGAAGACTAATATTAGAGGCTTTTATTCAGTTTAAATGATTTTAGAAGACTAATGTTGAAAATAGCAGTTCAGTTTCTAGTTTTTTCTAAGGGACTAATTTTAAGAGGCAGTGATTTTTTTTTTTCTGTTTGTTAGAGAAGACTACTGTTAGTAACAATGATTCAGGTTTTAGTTATTATCGATGTTAAAAACAGTTTTAGTTTTTAGTTGTAGGAGACTAATTTTAGAAACGGTGACTTAATTTCTAGTTATTGTAGAAATCTAACTTTTAATTCCAGTGATTCAGTATCTGGTAGTTATAGAAGAAGAATATTAGAAACAATTTTCCAACTTTAGTATGTGCTAAATATTTTTTTATAAATTTTTTTGTCATACTTAACATACTAAACAATCTACTAGTAAGAATTCCTTCTTTTAATACTTCATTGTAGTATCAAGAATGTTAAAATTTGTAATGCAGCTATTAAGTAGCACTTAAATACTATTAATTTTTATTTCCTGTGATTCCTGTGTAGAAATTAGATCCAAACTAGTAGGTGCACTGGATTTATTGCTTAAAAACACTTGGATACATTTTTTTTTTTACTTGTGGTACTAAAATTCATGTCATTACTTATCTCTTTCCACCTTAACTGGTTTGGCTAAAAAAACTCATCAAAAAGAACAAAAAACATCTTAAAATATCAAACACACACAGGAACCTGGAATTCATCATGTGTTCTCTTCAAAATGCAGATTGGAATGATTGCACCTACATATTTTTGTAAATATACTAAACAGTTTAACCTATTTCCATTGCCACGCTACATGCACATGGTCTGCTGACCCCTCTTTAGATATACAAGCCAGCCATGAGCAGCCTTTACATTTTTATCTACAGCGATTCTTCCACTGTCTTTTCAGTGTCTGTGTGTGTGATTCTGGTTATTTGTTCTGTAGAAAGGTGAACAGCATTTCTGAAGTTAATATTTTCTTTACCTGAAAATGTATTTCAGATAGAAACCTCTGTAACCCACCTACTTTTCCACCCCACTCCAGTGTGTCTTTTGTTTCATTAAGAATGAGCTTTAGGTATACACAAAGTGCTCAAGGAAAGTACTGTAAATGGAGGATGGGTCATCCTCCTGTTGTTGGAGAGGTATAGTCTGACACTGATTGCATCATAGGCTGCTGCAGTACAACTTATTATATGTAGGGTTTAGAGTGTTCAAAGGCTTGGGACATGTGCAAAAAACATTTTGACAATGGTGCAAGGGATTAGCTATCTGTTCTGTGGAGAGATAAGTATCTATATGAAATACATTTTCAGGTAAGGAAAATGTTAAGTTCAGAAGTTTTTTGATGTGTCATAAAGAACACTGTACTAATAGTACGTCTACTGGGTCAAGGGATAGGCTAATTAAATGGATTGCAGGTTGGTAGAAGGTTGTTATTAATGGAGTAAAGTTGATCACAGTGTATTAATGTCACAAATGATATAACTTGAGGTTCTTTGCTGTATTTCATTTCAATTAATTAACAGTATTGATAATAGAATAATAACCATTTAATTGGTTTTATGTTTGCAGATGATGTTAAATTATTGGCTATTTCTAATTGTTCTCAAGATGCTGTGATATTTGATGGTACTACAAGAGATTCTTCATACACTTATAGTTTATGATAATAAATCTGTGAAATAAAACTTAATATTCCTTGTATGTTTTCAGTATTTTCTGCTGCTAAATGGAAATTAGGCATAGTGGTAGTGTGAAGAAAACAAAGCAACAGAGATCTGGCCTTGGTTCTCTTGTTAATCTCCATCATAGTAATCTGCTTAACATTTAGTATTGCCTGTATATTAACTTGTCTGTCTTTCACAAAACTGTTTTTCTCTAGCCACGAAGTCTTTGTTAATATCCAACTACAAAACCTAACGAATGTGTGATAAACTGCAAGATACTATATAAACACATCACATGTCTTTTTCTAACATGATGAAATTAAGAATTTTATAGTATAGTAAGTTCTAGCTTGCCATAGAGTATTTTATAATAAACTAATCTACCTGTATGAGTTAAAATAAATAAAAAAGATATTTTTCATTACTTTACTAATTTTAGGAAAAGTTAGCATTACCTTTATTACCTGTAATTTGGAGTTTTACCATTATTCTCACTTTATTTGCTAACGTATGAAAATTTCAGTTATATAAAATATTGTTTGAAGTCTTTCATTATCACTTTGTGCTGTAGTATTATTCCTGTGAAATGTATTATTTACAAGACATAATGGTTTGCCAGCTAAACCAGACTATGTACTTGAAATAGTATATGAATTGATATTACATTGGTTATAAGTAAGTGCTGCACCTTTTTAAGCTATTCTACATATAAACACATAGGAAGAGTGGTAGTGACAGACATGAGTTATAGTTCCAAGATCTTAGGTTTTAAAGGAATGTGTAATATTGAAACCAGCTACTGTATTTTCGTGGTATTAATTAATGCAGGAACTTGTCAGGTGATAAGTTGAATTAGGTACATACTGGCTGGGGGAAGAACAGTAGGGTAATTGGTGCTGATACATGTAAATTTCCTGATAGTGGAACACTCCCTATGGTGAATAGGCCAGTAAAAAATATTATTAGAAACACTTTGCTTTCACTGGTACATCACTGTATAAACAATTCACAAAGCCACTGAAACCCATCTCACTTAAGTCCATTAGCACACATGCTAGTTAAAACTCTCTTAACATTGAATGTTGTTTTTGGAACATCTTTTTGATTATTTAAGGAATGTACGTATTCTAGTAAAGAAAGCTTCTCAATGTAAGATATATTTTAATAAGGACTGAATGGCTATGTTTAATCTGGGTATTAGCCAAATTCTTTCACAAAACAGCTTCTAGTTGAAATGTTTAACTCTTATAAGTCAAGAGATTCAAACTTCACTTATTTAATTTATATTTACATAAAAATCAGTATATGGGCAAGTACACAATACTATACACACAGAATACAGAAATACATGTGCATGTGATCAGCTTAATAGCAGTAAACTTAGTTTTTAAGTATTTGTGAGATTTAGACTTCAAAGGGAAAGCTTGTGCACTGTGATAATCCATAAGTTTTTGTAAGTTGGAAATTTCAAAAAGTACACTTGTTAAAACATTTAACATCTCAAGATTTTGGTAAGACTTCTCAGTTTAGAACTAAACTAAAAAACATTGTTCACTTGGGACCTTGTGTAATGTTGAGAAGCACCTTTCTTGTTTCGAGTGCTTATACACTTTAAGGTTCAAATGATGGATAGGACTACAGGAAAGCTACAGATTTAATTAAAAAAAAGAAATTAAGAAATACATAAGAGTATAATAAACAGCTGGTTGATAATGTTAAAACTTAACATCAAGGATTTTGTTAAATATTTTAAAGGTAAGCAAATGTTAAAATGGGGATTGGGCTCTCAAAGGATACAGAGTGGAAAGATTTTGTTCATAACTATGAGATAGTCAAGTTTTTTTTAATTGCTTATTCTTTTCTGTTTTTACACAAGAGGATGTTAGCAATATTCAGAACTCTGAGCATTCAATGAGAAACATCAGAATTTACTTGAATTGTGTAGATATTAATCTCATGAGGTTAAAAAGAAAGGTTGAAAATATAGCACCAAGACTAGATAGTTTTACCTAGGGTTTTAAAGAAGTTCAAAAATCTGATATGTGAGCATCTCTTTCATTTTTTGTTGGTTAATAAACAGTGGCTAGGTGCCTGAGAACTGAAGGATTGCTAATGTTACTCTTATTTTAAAAGGAAATGATAAGGATACTTTTTTGGTGCCTTTTGATTAGTTATGTAAAAGCTGAACAGTAAATGGTATTATAAATGGATATGTAGTAATGACATCATATTAAATAGACCTGTAAAAGTTCTAAACATAAGCAGGACATTACTGAAACGTGCTATACTAGAACATCCATGAACGAGAAACGGTAATTTTTATTTAGTTATTTTCTTTCTTAATTCGACTTCGATTAATCTTTTTTTTTTAAACTTCTAATGACATTATTTTGATGTGACTAAAAAAACCAAAACAAACAGCATATCCTGTTATTGTTTTTTTTCTTTCTATACAACATCCAACATGTGTCTATTTTGAAACAGTACTACCTCCTATCACACAAAGCTATCTCAACCTTTATTTGCCCATTAAGCATTGCCAAAAAATTTTGGGCTAACAGCACACCAGTCTATTATATATACCCTTTTATTTTTGCACCATTTCAGAACATGTGAATATCATGTGACTACTCTCCACCAATCACAGTGCACCACCTATACTAGTAGGTAGCTCCCTCTACTATTCTAGTACAATCTACACTTTCTTGATTGTCATTACAGTGTATAAACCTATGTTTACTTTTATTCTATGTGCTTGCTTTGTCATTGTGATTGTGTTTCAGCTTTTCACCAGTTTAAACTTAGTTTTGTCTTTTTGAAGAATTCTTCCATAATTTGAATTCTAATTTGAAATATGAATTCAAATTTTATGGTGGTGATTATGAAGTTTCTGCCAATGTTGAGAAAAGTAATGTCACTAGTCTCCAGCAATGTAGGTTGACAATATCTACCAAGGAAGTTCAAGCCTTAATTTGCAGGGAATTGGACACTTTTGCTCTGCAGTTGGTTTGTTCTCCCTTTCACCCTAAATAAGCTTCTGAGGAAGAATTTATTCAGAGGGACGATAATTTGGACTATATTTTTCCAGCCCTGGCCTTTTTTGGTCAGTCACATAATACTGATAGTCAGGAGAGTTTGCTGACCTCTCCGTTCCTGCACCTTATTGATCAGGTATGTCAAATTTGCAACAGTTCTCAACCATTTGGCATATCTTCATGATGGATCCATGGGTTCTACAGGTTCTGTCAGAGGGTCTTTGCTTTCAGTTCGGGTCCCTCCCCATATCCTCTTCTTCAGTTTCCTTCCCTCCTCCTCAGGATTGTGCCTCATCTAGTCATCTTGCCGTGTCGATTTTGGACCTCCTACACAAAGGAACCAATGAACAGGTGATTCATTTCACTCCCATCTATTTGTTGTTCCCGAAAAGATAGGAGATTTGAGACCCATCATAGATCTGACCTGGCTGGATACCTTTGTGGAGACACTCTGGTTCACCATGGAGTTCTACCTCTCACTTTGGTAGGTTTTTTTCCCCAGGACTCTGGATGACCAAGTTCAATATGACAGATGCTTATTTTTATATTCCCTTAGCTCCAGGGCCATGTCGATTTCTTTGATTCATCCACAAAGGCTGTGTCTTTCAGTTCTGTGCACTGCCGTTTAGTCTGGCTTCAGCTCCTTGTGTATTCTATCGAGTGGTTCACTCATTTGCTCATCATCTTCACTTGCTAGGTCTTCAGACTCATCATTACATGAACAACTAGCTTCTGCCTACCTCTTCCAAGGCCCAATCGGTCTCTCACACCCGATTACATATTTGAGAAGCTGCTGGGATAGGATTTCTTATCAGGTTGGAGAAGTCTATATATAGATACCCACTCAGCGAGAAGAGGGTTGTCGTCATTCTAATTATAATTATTGATTAGGTAATAACACACTATTCTGGATCCAAGGTGCTTCCCCCAGATGTTTTGCCTGGGCTGACTGCATGTATTGATCATAATATACATGCTCATAAAAGGCATTTCCATTGGATGTTTCTGTCCAGTTGGACTGCACTTGACTTACTTAATAGAATGCAAAGGTACTTTCCCTGAATGTTTTTGCCTGGGCGGATTGCACTTGGATTAATCATATATATGTAAGGTACTTCACTCTGGGTTTTGTCTGGGTGGACCACATTGTTTATCTCTGTATCTTATGCAAGGCACTTCCACTGGAATTTTCTGCCTGGATGGACTGCATTGGCATATTTATACACAATTTACAGTTCTTTAGCCCTAGCCACTTATGCCCTCATTACATTATCTGGCATCTTACTATGACTAATTATTCCCATATCACATACTATAACCTACTACATATGTGGACGAATAACCGGCTGATTCTGAATTATCAGACAAAATGACACTTCCCCGTT
>NW_013668447.1:48642-57168 GCF_000517525.1 Limulus polyphemus | reverse complement strand
TAACTGACATGATGTGCTCTATCACATTGCTTCTATCTGTCTTTCCATCACTTAGGAAGTTATTTTGATAATTTATAATAATAAAAGGGCATGTCTGTGTGTGTGTGACTGTCATAGCTCCAAGAGCAAAGAACCTAGAAACCTGAAATTTTGCACCCATACTAAGTGGACCCTGAGGGTCTGCACCTGGGTTATATTACTTATTCATGTGTGTGCACATATGCACTTGTGAATCTTTTTAATGAGGCAATCTAGCAAAAAAAAAACACATAACAACTTGTATAAAATATAGAAAAACCAGTGTGTTTTGGTAGCAATGCATTCCAAGAATGGCTTTTATAGCATGTTGCTTAGCAATTAAAGTATAACCTAATATTGTTGTTAAGAGGTTATGTGCTGAAAGTATAAAATGAAATGTATAAACTACAAAATTTAAAACAATATATGTTGTTTTCTAATTTAGAGGCTCCGTTAATTAAAGAGGTTTGTTTTTGTTATTTGTTTTTAATTATTTAAGTTTATAATTGGAGGACAAGTCAAAGGGAAGGTTACCTTTATAAACAGGCCACATCTTGTAAAGGAGCAACAAAGTTTATATTTTTATGCTAAAATAAGTTCAGAATACACACACTGACAACTGACATAGTCATCTACAATAAATCAACCTAATAACACCAGTGAAGCCGGGCACTTTCGATGGTATATAATAATAATAATAATAATAAAAGGGCATGTCTGTGTGTGTATGTTTGTCACCGCCATAATTCCAAGAGGAAAGAATCTAGAAACCTGAAATTTTGCACACATACTAAGTGGACCCTGAGGGTGTGCACCTGGGTATTATTACTTATCCACGTGACTATCATAGTTCCAAGAGGAAATAATCTAGAAACTTGAAATTTAGAAATAAAAATCACAAATAAATTCAGTAAATAAATTAACACAGTTGGCTATCATTGGCTCTACCAACCTAGCCATGCTGTGGGTCAAGATTTTTTGTATAATTAATTCACTTCTGTGTGGAGAGCAACATTTGGAGAGAAATATTTATTTTACTAAATTTAATTTATAGGACGCCAAAAAAAGAATAAATACTACTTAAGTATTATTTCAACCTCTTATTTCATTTTATTACAAAAGGACATTGGGTGAAATTGCAGTTAAGAATAAAATAACTTATAAAATTTTGTTATTGTTTTTAGTGTGTTAAAAATAGATATCTGTATACTTATTAGGAAGGATTTCTTCTTAATTCATACATAGAATCAGGATCATTATGTAGTACTGTAGTTGTGTATACAAAGATTTAGGTATGAACAACTGCGCTTGCTTTAAAATTGGCATGAAGGTTGAAATGAACACCTAGATATTGTTGGAGAAACATTGAGGTTATGTTAAGTTACATTGTTTAGAAAATGTTAGTTCTTTGTTTATTTTAAAACTTTATAAACTATTTTGAATAAAAGATGTAATTTATAAAGATAAAAAAAATTGACAGTGAATTGGATTATTGTGTGATAAAAGTGTGCACAACCCTGCCAGCACAAGTAAGCGATAAACCATGTACTGTATATGCTACAACAGAAATAAGAGCAGTACCTTTCTTAGTGCATCCTGTCTGTGACAAATGAGGTACTATCGCCACGTGGTGCTGAAAGATAGCAGTGTTGCCAGTAGGGGTTTTG
The DNA here is from genome assembly GCF_000517525.1 of Limulus polyphemus. Classification (NCBI taxonomy): domain Eukaryota; kingdom Metazoa; phylum Arthropoda; class Merostomata; order Xiphosura; family Limulidae; genus Limulus; species Limulus polyphemus. The sequence goes on along the minus strand of NW_013668447.1, from coordinate 55,483 downwards.
TGGAACTGCATGCACAAGAACGTACGAAATTGTCATTCTTAAGATAGTTTACCAACGAAGTTTTAGAGCACGGAATAGGTGAGCAACAAAATTGCTAATACTGTTATTTCAGCCAGTACCATATTTATAAAAACGTTTAGGTGGGCGTCGGTGACTTCTCATAGGAACAAAACTCTCTATTGATACATTAATAGAGGTCAAATAAAAAAAAAAAACGACACAAAGATCAGTCAAAAGTGCAGTTGAAACTTCAATGTAAAATGAAGTTAAACGAAACATCAGTTAAACTATTTGTATCACTGTTATAACAATAAATTCTTTCAGTTCTGGAACGGGATTCGCCTGGTGATTATCGTGACGGACTGTGAATCGAAAGATTCATGGTTTGTGTTCCATTGCCGCAAAGTTTGGCTCCACAATTTGGGGCTAAGGATGCGTTATAAGAGTAATGCTTGATGTGGGGAGGGATGCCATCCCGCTTCTTTTCAGAAGGGTGGAAACCATCCGACTTCCTTTTAGTAAACTGTAAGCTTCTGAAAAGGGAAAGGTTCAATAAACGATGCAATAAATATTTAAAGTGGCAAGGGAGTTTGGAGAGAAACTTTTTTTTTCTTAAAATGTCGTGTTAGAGAAAGGCAAGGATGAGACAAAGTAGTATATGGATGGAGAGAATTAACACTCTCGCGATGGGCTGGGTGGGTGACCAAGTTCGTAACCACAAAGTTTCTATATTATAAATCGTAACAGTATACATCTGTTTATACTTAAGTTTATTGTTTTATTGTCCTTTGAACTCTGTCTAAAAATATCCCGCTACACAGATTGTAAATCAGTTGGCGAACGTGCAGCTCATGTTACCATATGGAATTATGTAACAACAAATCGTGTGATGCCTGCAGGAATGTCTATATCACAGAAAATACCTCTGTGTGTGTGTGACAATACTAATGCTTTAGAAAGACCCTTTTCTAACCTGAGAAATGATGCAATGCTTGCACGAATATATGATAACGTGTTCATCCATATTATTTAAGATTCCTTGCTTGAGAAATGTTTATGTTTGGAGAAATACATTAAGTAATTGTTATATAAAATAACTACGACTTTGCAGAGTAATGCAGGAATTTTTTATTTTATTAAAAATATAAAGTACAGGTTGTGGAAACTTAAGGGATCGAGTAGTGTCAAATGTAATCAGATATTACCTATTTGTGTTTTTTTTTTAATTTAAGTAGTACCAGATCAGAATATATTACAAGAAGATAAGTGTGTATTCTTATATTTATGACGAAAGATGCTAATTTCGAAACCGAACGGCTAGTACTAGAATGCTTGCAAAATACTATACTAAATTTAGCCCATTTCGAGTTCTGCACATAGTGTTACAGTAATTAGTTTATTTTTTGACTGCCTTCTAATTGGGCGACGTGTTTCGGTGCACGTGCAGTAAGATGACGGACACGTTCCTTATAAGTTATAGGTTTCCATATTTTACAGTGTATGTGTGCTATTAGCATTCTGAATTATTTAGGTTTACTTGTGATTGGGTTGTTTATTCTTTATTTGCTTTTATCACTGGCTAACTACCTTCCTATAATTAGCTGAAGATAGTGAATGTGTAGTTTGGTTCAGGACATTATGGATTTAATGAAGGACCTGAATCTGGCCCTCTAATTTTAAATGTGTTCATCTACTGTTGTACAACAAGTTCATACTCACTTTGGTGCATAACTGTATTATGCACAATAATATAAAACCTGATGAAGTCGCAAAGGCGAATCGTTGGTTGAAATAAAAATATATTATTTTATATTTATCTGGAGTGTAAAGGTCGTTTTTTCTAAACTTTTACCAAAATGTGTAAATACCTCCAGTATGCACTAGAAATTTTGAAAGGGAACAAAAAAATGTCAGGTTTTATGTACGGGCCGGATCCTTTACAATAGGATCCTTTGCGCGTTAAGATAACTTTCAACAATAAACAAACAGCACAAAGTCCACATGTTTTAAAATGATATAGTCAAACATGTATACAAGTGCTCGTTACACTGTTGGTTATTACAGTTGTATCCAGAGCTTTAAATATTTCTCTTTTTTTTTTTCCGTCAAAGTCCACACAGGCTGGTTCAATTACTTTAGAACACAACTGACATTACATTATTATTCTCTGTTCTGTTATTACAAAACAATCTCTGATAATTTCACTTTAAAAAACCACCACTATACGCTCTTTATGACAACTCGCAATCACTCCGTCTAGAACTAACTATTTATACTACGGGCCGGCATGGCCAGGTGGTTAAGGCACTCGACTCGCAATCTGAGGGTCGCGGGTTCGAATCTCTGTCACACCAAACATGCTCGCCTTTTCAGCCGTGGGGGCGTTATAATGTGACGGTCAATCCCACTATTCGTTGGTAAAAGAGTTGGTGGGTGGTGATGACTAGCTGCCTTCCCTCTAGTCTTACACTGCTAAATTAGGGACGGCTAGCGCAGATAGCACTCGTGTAGTTTTGCGCGAAATTCAAAAACAAAAAATTTATACTCCGTATTTATACTCTGATAGAGGTCTAGAACGTTCCACACCTACTAGATAGCATAATGCAATATTACTTAATTAAAACAACGAGAAAAACTCAAAAGGTTTTGGTAACATGACGTAATAATATAACAGTCACCAATTCATAACTATTGAACTACATAACGTATAATTCGTAAACAGTCACATAAACAAAATTGCGATAAACTATCGCTTTTAAAAATAATTAAATTTAACACTCTCGCTATATAAGCTATTTGAATCATAACAGTCGCATTAAACTTGGTGGAAACAGTCGTGTATATCTAACACGGATTATCATAAGTTGAATGCTAGGACACATACGCTACTCGTGACTACATAGGCTTTTGACATTATCTTGGTATGTCTTGTCTTTACGCGTTTTTGGATTACATTTTAAGATATTTTCATTTCTTTGTTATGGTTGCTAACAACTTTTGTCCAATTACACAAGATGATGTTAAGTTCTTATTTTATAATTGTATATTTATCATTACTACACCGGCATATGTGTAATGGCGTTACAATTTGCTGTGAGGAACTGGTAGAGGAAATGTAACATTTCCCCAAACGATTGAGTTTAAAAGAATAAGCGATTGAATGAACAATTCTACTTTGACAGCCACTTTCGATTTTAACTCCATGAAGCCGACGTTAAATGAAAACGTTTAATGCCGTGGATAGCACGGTTGTATTTTCTCATTGTGCGTATTACGTGCACCTACTTGGCGAATGACAAACACACACGCCGTCCCCTAATTCCACGCAAGAACATTTGATAGTTTTATACATTTATACCTTAATTTCATTTTGTTATATTTGTCTGTGTCCAGATTCTGTTTAAACTTTAAGCTGTAGTTCGCACATCTATTGAAGGAAAACAACAACAAATCAAACAAAACACGCGAAAAAATCACCGTAATTAAAATTATTTATTTTTCATCTAAATATAGTTGATATAATGGATCCGAAGTAACAACTTCGATCAAGCTCGTCTGCACATCTTAAGAAATTAAAGATATTGTGTTTTAATAGTAGTTTTTTTATTTTTTTAATTTTCAATTGACAATTTCTCGTAGTTGTTTGTATCTAATTTAGTAATTAACTATTTGTTGTTTTTTGTTTCAGGTTATTTTGTAATAACTATTTCGGCATTTTATATTGAAAACAGCTTACAACACTTGGAAGTAAAATAATAACTAGCGAGGTTCCTACGTTTTCACGTAGTTTAGGAAATAGCCATTTTTTCTCCAGTTGCAAAGTGCAATAAGCCAGCCATAAATATATGATTGTTGTATAACCAAATTGTACATTTTAGCACCATGGAGTAAGTATCAGATTGAATGAAACATTTTAAACTTCTGGTCAAGTATGGCCTGTAAGTTTTTGTATTGGAACTTGGAAGATGAAGATCATTTTATGATTGGAAGATTAAACATGGTTTTATTCATATTTAATGTCACTGAAAACGTGATTGTACACGATTATACGAGTACGTTCTGTGTGGAACTAATAGTTTCGTTTTGCTTTTCGAGATGTTTTGTATCACTTTCACGGAAATTGTAAAACTACAAAATAATAATATAATGTGTAGATAAATGTTGTTTTTTCTGTTGGTGCTCAGTTGTTGCTCCCCAGTGGCACAGCGGCATGTCTGTGAACTTACAACGCTAGAATCCGGGGTTTGATACCCGTGGTGGCTGGAGCACAGATAGCCCATTGTGTAGCTTTGTGTTTAATTACAAACAATCTTCTTTCTTTCTTTTTCTTCCAGACAATTTTCAATAGTTTGCTATTCCTTCATTTCTTGGCGGATTGACTTGAAACTTGGTAGGTTTATAACTTAGTCCAATACGCACAGACGCATTTTTCATCTTCTTTTTATATTTAGGCCTTTCTAGGGATTTTATGGGGTCAAAAGTCAAACAACCCAAAACCGTATATTTGGGGTTCCTGTGTGATCATATTTACAACACTCAAGATGAAAATTGTCACAAATATAAATATTCATGCTTCCAACGTATTTACATACAAAAAAAGTTGGATTTCGAGGTCTCAATGTACCAATCAAGCGTTTCCATTATCTGAGTTACTTCTATTCTTTAATTGATTTGCCATGTTGCCATTTCTCATACTTAATTCAGTTCAACTCTCTATTTAAAAGCAAATACTTTTAATTTCTCGGATTCGTTTTTCTTCCTGTGTTTTATTTAAATTATTTTTATTTTCCGAATTCTCCAATATTCTCTGATTCGCACTTCTCTTTCCGTTGTTTGTTGCCGTTTCCAAACTTAGTTCAATTCAACTTTTTTTTTTTAATTCTCAGATTTGTATTTTTTTTCATGTTTGTGTTGAAAAAAAGAATATTTGGCAGTAAACCTCCACATATTGTTCATTCAGTAAGTGAGAATTAGGAAAAAAAAAAAAATGTTACTTTTCAATAGACAGTCAGAAAGCAGAATTATGTGGCTTAAGGGCAGAAAAATTAGCCATATTTTTTTTAGTCAAATCTAAAAATAATAATACCCAGGTACACACCCGCAGAATCCCCTTTGTGCGTGCAAAATTTCAAGTCTCAAGATTCTTTCCTCTTGGAGCTATGGCGATCACACGCACAGAGGCTCTCTTATTATTATTGTTATAGATAGAGGGGTCAAGGTACCACAAAGTGCATCATTTTAGGGTTTTTCGGCCAACTTACAAAGGATTTGGTACAAAGATAGTTTTTACAGGTTCCATGCATATACACACAAAAATGTGGGATATGCTCATTTTGGTTTATTCGGAGTTGGGGGTCAAAAGGTTACATGTTCCGTAACTTTAGGGATTTGGTCAATTACTTAGCCTTGTTTCGACCATTTTTTCAGGGTATTTGGTACAAAAATACTCTTTACAGGTCCGAAAGAGAGATATAGCCAATTTTGGAATTTTTGTCTTTAGCTCAATTTTACAGCAATGAATGTACAATTTCGGGTTTTTATAAACTATCCATGTGCACCTTAATTAACTTGCATGGGATTTGTTGGGATTCCGTGGCAAAGACATGTTGCCTATAATAATAATAATAATAATAATAATAATAATAAGCCTTGTAATATCTGTCTATTTTATTTGGTATTGATTTAAAAATGATTACTTTCTGACTATCACGAACAATCGTGAAGTAAAATTTAGTTATATATATAGCAATCAAAACATTTTCAAAACAAAGTTGTAATAATAACTGAATCGTCGAACACCTTGAATAGTTTTAATCGCCAAGATCAATGGTATTGGAAGATACAGTGAACAACTGGAATACAAATAACCTTTTCCTTTCATGAATGGCATCAATGTTACATAAACTAATTTATAATAACATAGTTCAAAATAAAAAATACTCTTTTGTGTGCCTGTGATTGTTTGTTTAGTTAAGGTGCTCGAATCGCGGGATCGAAGCTTGTCGCCGAATATGAGTACCCTTTTAGTTGTGGAGACGTTATGAGTGACGGTCCATTCCACTATTTGTTGATAAAGATAGCCCAAGAGTTGGCAGCGGGTGATGTTGACCTGCTGCCTTCCCACTAGTTTCTTCTAAATAGCAATTTTTCGAAATTGAAATAGTACTGGAATACAGACATGAAAATATCAACACTTGCGTTTGGTAGAAGAGTGAACTCGTTGCTTGACAGGGATGTAACTCCCTATACGCACAAACTTGTGTTACGCATCTTTTTTTCCCCTTGTTTTTTTGTGTAGGAAATGTTGAAGTTCGCTATACAATTTTATCACATGAGTATTTGTTCCAGTTAAGAAAGAAAACTGGAAATAGGTGTGAAAACGTTTTTTTTTGTTTTTTGTGCTTTTGATAACTTGTATGACGTCATAAGTCTCATTTCACTTCATTTTTTTTCTTAAAAGGAGACTGATTAATTGATTTTTTTTTTTGTCTTTATCATAAGTTTGTTACTCAACATGTTATTTATACCTTAATATTGTCAATTTGCAGTCGTTCACCATGGACTATTTTGAAGCAAAAGTGTAAAAAACAAACAAAACAGTTCAAACATTTGATGCCCTGTAAACCGACTACGAAATTCAGAACGCAGATGTTTGGCGTTCGGCAAAAAAACCTTGTAAAGCCCTCTGTTATATACGGTTAAGGCCTCGGGTACACCGCAAAATGAGCTGTGTTTTCCACCAAAGCATTAGTTTTTGGATCGTTTTGTAAGGATTACCGTATTTTTCGGAATATAAGACGTACCCTTATTTTGAAGACAAAGTTTTGGGGAAACAAAAGCT
>NW_013668447.1:43282-47642 GCF_000517525.1 Limulus polyphemus | reverse complement strand
ACATGGCTTGTGTATATCGTATATATATATATATACATTATTCATACCTTCGGTGTATAGGACGCAAGCAGATTTTGACATCAAATTTTGGGTTAAAAAGTGTGTCTTATACACCGAAAAGTACGGTATGTGCCAGTTCAGCTTTGTACATACATGATTTCGAATGTAGATTTTGATGTACATAGACACTTTACTGGAGGAAAGTATACTTTAGTTTTAATATCCTATCATATAATACGTTTTCTTATACATTAGGGTTAATAAATTGTAGCTTCATAAAATTTATACCTCAAAACCCTGTAATTGTGTGTGTTTGCTTATGCAAATATACACCAGTTCGTTAAAAGCCATTTCTGCTTTGATAAGTCGCGTAATTAAAATGTGGGACATAGTGTGCAATAGACTTCTTTCAGACTTTGATGCAACAGTTTTAATACTGCGTATAAGGTAGAGCCTTACCTCTATGTAATTATGAGGCCTAATGACGTCACCCGATAACGTCATAAATTTTGTAACTTTAAAAACTGCGGTCTCAAATACCCAGCACTTGCCAAAAACGTGAGCGTAAGACTGATTTCTTACGTTAATCTTAACATAGTGCGTACCTTAACGACACATTGTATCGTTTTTCTTTATAAAAGTATACTTTTATGACGGACCGACTAAGCTGTTTTCGTGTATTTGTTAACATTGATCTTTTACTTGTGTCGTACCTGTCGTGTCCTTTATAGATTTATGAGTATCGTGTCTCCGACATAATACTTAGTTGTAATGCAATGAGACAACTTAATTTAATGAGCATTTATGCCATTTTTCTATTTTCGTATTCTAACGAGGGGTTTGCTGTTACAAGAGTGTGCGCTATATCTAAACTAGTTTTTCAATAAGACTTAAGTTTATATTCCAGTGTTTATTGTAAGTACACAAAGTATTACTGAAAGGTGCACAGTCAAGTACACTGGTTATTGCATAAATTGTGTTGACATTAAGTTAGCATTGCTCATTATTTCGAGAAAAAAAACATCTAATTCCAATTATGTTGTAGATGTATGGTAACTCGAAAATATACTACTTTTCTCAAATTAATAGTAAACAATTAAAATTGGAGGTTGAATGGTTGGCATCAATTGGTCGAAGTGACAAGATACTATTAAGTGTAACTCGACTATCATGTGGATCGTTGAGAGTAGTTGAATTTTGTTTTAACAAAAATATTAGTGACTCGATACTAGTTACATGGGAAATATTTCAAAATTGTGGAAGCTGTAGGATATGTCTTCGTGATTATATTTTGTTTACTTCTGTGAGTTGTGCTTCATACCTCGTTGAATCATCAATGGCTCCAGTTAACTAAGCGAAAAGCCTGCAAAATAATTAAAACTTATTTATGTCGAGAACTTACTTAGAATTTTTGTCGTTGTTAAAGTAAAAAGAAAAGAAAAGAAATTATCGCTGTTATGTTTTTTCAAGGTTTATTTAAAAAGTTTGTATCCGTCTTAAGAAATGAATGAAATGAATATTTTCATTAAACTCCTATTGATATTTTTTATTAGTTATGTAAAACGGAGAGCATTGTAAACAAAAAAAATTACTATTTTAGCTCTCATAACTGCACAAAATACAGAAATGTATAGCACTATTGTTTTTATAGGACTAATAAGTAGACAAGTGGAATACAAATAAACCTTTCCTTTCACGAATGATATCAATGTTACATAAATTAATTTATAACATAATATATTCAGTGTACTTTGAAATACTAATAATTAATCGGAATGAACTTTATGTATATTAATATATTACTCGTACATGCTTGTATATATTAATATACAACTCGTACATACTGCAAGGTTATTCAACGACGATTTTAATTTCTGTAATTGTGAAATCATTGCCTACACTGCATACAATTTTGATATCCAAGGATTAAAGAAACTATACATCAAAAAATTAAAACTATCTTTGAGTAACAACTTTGCAACGTGTGGATTTTTTTGTAGTTTCATTACTCGTACAATTTCAAATCGTAAATTGCTGCGCTTAAGAAATGTTGTTGAAGGTAATTCTCTACTCCCAAATGGTTTTCATGTTTTTAAAATGATTTAAAAGAAATGTTGTTGAAGGTAATTCTCTACTCCCAAATGGTTTTCATGTTTTTAAAATGATTTAAAAGAAATGTTGTTGAAGGTAATTCTCTACTCCCAAATGGTTTTCATGTTTTTAAAATGATTTAAAAGAAATGTTGTTGAAGGTAATTCTCTACTCTCAAATGGTTTTCATGTTTTTAAAATGGTATTGAATAAATAGTTTATCGAAGTACAAAAAGCCTGTATGTAAATATATACTGAAGTAGAATTCCATTTTGTAGAAAATCAGTTTAATTGAAAGTTTGTAAAACGAAATGCACTGAGTAGTATTATAATTATATATTTTCAAAGCCCCCTAGTGGCACAGCTGCATGTCTACGGACTTACAACGTTAGAAACCTGGTTTCGATACTCACGGTAGGCAGAGCACAGATAGCCCATTGTGTAGCTTTGTGATTAACTTCAAAACAACAACATTTTCAAGATGGCACTTGGAAGTTTTATCTATGTTGTAATAATCCGCTGTTGCGTTTATATCCCTAATTTTTATTGAATAAACTGTGCATTTTAAACCACATAACAGTTTATTATGTAGTGGACCAAAAGTTATTAATATTTAACTGTGCTCGTGCTACAGACGAGTGATTTGATTCGGAGTCGTTTCAATGGGTTTATTAACATTTAAATATTCAGTTGATTTTGTTGAATAATGTTTTTTCACCTCACCAGTTTTGTGATTTATAAATGGTAGTGCAAAGTAAATAAAGAACGATAGCTTAGTAAACTGTCCATATAAAAAAAGAAACAAAACATATCCTGAAAGAAAGACGTATTTCTGTGAACGTTGGGAGAAACGTATAATGATGACGTCGTACAGCAGTGAAAGAGATGACGTTTTCAGGACATTATCCTCTTGTTTCTTAGACTATGTATACATGTAGTTCATTCTCACTTTGCATCATAAGAAGGGCGCGTCCACCAGCAGAAAGCGTGCCTTATCCCCTGCCGAGAATTCGAGCTATAAATATGTTTCGAGAAAATATAATGGGGCATCCTGTGATTTGGAACTTCACGCACTAATATTTGATAGTTCGTTCCTCAGCAGCCTTAGACCGATTTTCAGCATTTCTTTGGAATTTGTGCACCATCATTGTATTTTCGGTAAAAGCAACAGCAGATTCAGGTGGGAACTTATTAACTAATTAACTAGCTCTAAAAATAAATAAATACACAATTGTGATACAAATGTAAAACTACACGTCTTTAGTCACAATTTCCTCAATTTGATACTTTTTTTCAATCTATCTACGAAAGCTAACAGGTATTTAACGTGTAAAAATAGTACTTAAGTTTGTAATTTATGAGAGATTTAAGAGTAAGAAAATATATTCATTTTTTTCTTATTCATTCTTTATGATAATTACAGTTTTAATTTTTATGGTTCGTTTTATAGGAGGACTGGACGAGGCCTAGTAAGTAGTTGTGCAAGATTGTGAGTCAAGGGCCCATGGTTCGTGTCCCGTTGCTGCAAAATCGCACGCAGCACGTTAAGGGCGTGGTTATATTTTAATAGTAACAGACTATTAGATTTGACTAGCCCAAGAGTTAGCTAGCTGCCTTCCCATTAGCTTATCAGTTCGAAATTAAAGACGATTAGCAAAAGTATCTCGTTTGTAGCCTGATTAGAAAACTTGAAAAACTTGGAAATTGCACAACGTTGGGAGATTAATGCAATAAAATAAGTTCACTGAAAACACAACGTTCAAAGAGAAATATGTACCATAGTAAGCAGTGTTTTTAATTAATTTATATTATTATATAGACTTGAATTTCTTGTAGCACAAAATTTGTTTCAATTTCAACATTGTATTTTACGTTGATTTTAATTTGTTGGAAATATATGTTTTTGGACATAGTAAAGTTTTACTTTCTTGACTAAATAAAGTTTAACCTTTAAAATTTAGTTGACATAATTCGGAGAACTTGTGAGAGAACGTGAAGAAGTATATGTTATAGCATGTCAACCAATTTACATCTACCATATTCAGTGACGATGAGGCCTTTCGCCCAAAATCTGGACTCATCAAGCTGGCGAGAATACGACATGTATACTAGTGGTCTACACTTTTATCATTAACTTTCATGAACACGACTGTTATGTGTGACGGATTTATTATTATGTATTTATTTTAATATCGATGTTTGTTTAAATTAATTTATATTTAGAAATGTACATAACTTGTACTGTTATATCTGTATTGCGAAACTTCCGC
>NW_013668447.1:37848-42330 GCF_000517525.1 Limulus polyphemus | reverse complement strand
CTGTGGAGAATCCACTGAACAGATTTCTTTTGCAGTCGTTAATCTGAGATCTATTTCGATGCTTCTCTTGACTAGCCCTTTTTTGTTCTCTCCGATGGACCAGGACGACCCGGATGCTGCTCAGTTGTTTCCTTGCCGTGTTTCATGAACTGCACGATGATTCTGTTGACTGTCGAAAGCGGGATTCCCAAATTCTGCGAAATTTGCCGCTGACTTATTCCACCAAATGCTTGACCAACTATCCTTCCTCTAACAAAATCTGACAATTCGAGAGAACCTTGAGTTCCAGGTATGTTCTAGCACAAGATAATTAGTGTGTGGACCATTTTCATTTATATAGTGCTCTGTGAACACAAATTAGTTAGCATAAATCAGTTAAATGACGAAAAATTAGGTGTCTATTTACTTGTGACCACTCAGTGTACTTTTATTGATAAGCAGTATGACATAAAAGCAATTGTTGGAACGAATTGTTACCAAACATACTGGCTTTTCTGTATATTAGGAGTTGTTATAGAAAGAATCACTTCTTTTCTATGTGGTTTTTCGTTAGCTTGCCTCTTTAAAAAAGATGCGCGCTTGTCTGTCTCTGTAGGTATGTGATTTTTATTTGTATTATAAAGAACCACTTCTTTTCTATTTGTTTTTTTGCTAGTTGCATGCACGTGGATAAGATAAGTAATACCCAGGTGCACACCCTCAGAGTCCACTTAGTATGGATGCAAAATTTCAGGTTTCTAGGTTCTTTTCTCTTGGAGCTATGGCGGTCACATTTCTTTTCTATGTGGTTTTTCGCATAAAAAGACGCGCACGCACATAGAAGAGTAATAACACCCTTCGGGATCCACTTAGTATGGGTGCAAAATGTCAGGTTTCTAGGTTCTTTGCTTTTGGAATTATGGCGGTCACACACACACATAAACCCACAGACACGCCCTTTTATTATTATAGATTGAAAATGTTATGTTTAGAAACAACGCGCCAAAATCAGATTCACTCCTTTCTTAGTTGATTTTTTTATATTAATTTAACTTGACTCTTTTTATAGTTATTTTTAAAGTATTGATAGTTTTAGATGAAAGAGAACATCCTAACCAAAATAACACTTTAGTGTTCAAATAGTATACTTTTCAACATTGTATTTGGTCATATGTTTGTGTGTTTACATAATATGTGCATTCAATAAAGCGAAGTTGAATAAAACTGGAGAATGAATATGAGGAGAAACATTTCCTTGTTAAATTATTTTATTGAGCGACGTTTCAAGTAAACGTTCTTTATCAAATGTTAATCATGGCTATTTGTTCGAATAAATGTTTATTCAAATTGTTCTAAATGTGATACAGTATGTAATGTTCCGAGAAATCAATACTATAATTTTACCAACGAAAACCGTCCACAAGATAAAATATTCATAAAGATTATTAAACAATAAATGTACATACAGACACTGATGGTCGGAAAGGAGATATAGCAAATTTGGAAGATATTACGAAAGTGAAAATCATACTACAGTGCTAAGACACAGTTGGTGTATGGTTAAAAATTCAGTCTTGCAAAACTTGGAAAGAGTATAAAGAAATTCATTTACAACGAATTTATGAAACAACAACAACAAATTTAAGTGCAAAATAATATTTTATTTTAAATATTAGCAAAGAAGGTTAGTGGGATTCCAACACAATGAAGGAATATGCTCATAAGAAATTATGACATATTCATGCACTTGAGATTTAACGAGCCAGATTTACATCTTCCTTTCGAGCAGTGTCAGTAAGAACACGTCTTAAAGTAGTTAGCTAACTTAAGGTGTTGATGTCGTGATCAGTTTTGGTGAAACGACAAGAAACAAGTTTGTCATGATCCATGATTGAAATACTTCATAAATGTTCATGTGTATGTTCAACAAGCAATTGACTAGTTTTCCAGTATATTGGTGGGTACAAAAATAAATTATACAGTATATAAGGCACTATGAATGCAGTTGAGTTGATGATCTGATGAAGTAAAATGGTTTTGGACCATTTACGAATGATATTTGATTTATTTGAAGGCAACTATTACTTCTGCATCTTTTGCATTTATACATTCTGTAGCAGTGCCGGTATCTTTATATGCAATGAAACTGGTCTACTTTCGGTAACCTCGACTGCTCCCAGTGGCACAGCGGTATGTCTGCGGACTTACAACGCTAGAATCCTGGTTTCGATACCTGTGGTGGGCAGAGCACAGATAGCCCATTGTGTAACTTTGTGCTTAATTACAAACAAACAAACAAAAAACCTCGACTGTGAAATAAGTATGGTAGTATCTCATCTAAAAATGATTTTTATTTTATTTATGCTGTTTATTTAAAGTAATTAAGCAGTTGACTACTCGTATAAGAGGTTAGGTAAGTAGAGTTCTGAACCAATCTGAAGGCCGTGCGGGGCGTCTCAATGACTGCAACATTTAATCTAAGTGTGTTAAACCTATTCCACAGAACGTGCTGCCCACTAAACACCTCTAGTACAAATGACAAACTGATAGGTTTATCTAGTATGATACACCGAATATAACGACGCTTTCAAAACCTTGGCATCCGAAGTAAGTGTCAATACTTAACGTGGTGATGGTACCAATACTCAGTCTATAAACAACGCAGAAATTCGCACGCAAAACCATAGACGCTGCCTGTCTGATATGGGGTTCTGAGGGATGATAGATCCATTCCCCAAATACCCTCCTGTTTGCAATGCATAGTGTTGTCTACACCCACTCGTCTGTTACAAATATGGTGACATCGTTCGTACTTCCCTATTCCTAATTTAATTTTTGCATAATTTGGTGAAATTTAAAAAGCTTTCCACGTACGAACATATGTTGTTACTCTTTTAATTATGTAAGAAACCCGAATACTTCTCAGAATTTCTGAACAAAAGTAACTTTTATCGGGCAGTTGAAAATAACTTTATTTTTTTCGGCGAAGCTTTCTCGGTTGCTTGAGAGAAGCTGATTTTTTTTCAGAAGTTTAATGGTTTAAGTAAGAACCTGTGCGATTAACACAAGACAGAGTACGCTTATCTTGACCTCTGAAATTAGACCTCTGAATTTAACATCATGAAGTACAGTAGATGGACAACCCCTTTTTCAAATAAATAGTAATTTTATTAGCTTTGCTTTCTAAATTGTCATCATTACTGTATAATTTACGTATTTTAGTCAGCTAAGATTGTGGTAATGATTCTCTATATACCGAGAGTAGTTGAAGTTTAAATCGGAAAACTGCTACCATTAAATAAAGAAATGAGATGAGATGTTGAGAAACAGAAGTGATGAATGTTGAAGACAACCTAGTTCTTCAGTAACAAGAGTAACTATGTCTAGAACAGTGGTGGGCAACCTATGACCCATGGGTCATCAAGTGACCCGCCAAAAGTTGGCTTCACCGCTGCAACCCGCGAGGGCACAATCATTTCTCAGTTCAAAGTTCATGGCTATGTGAGAAGAACAAAGAGTCACGGCTACAGAGAATTTTAAGATCAATTTTAGGCATAATCAATCAAGAACTGTTTATTTTTATTGTTAAATGTATTTGGTGACTGAATCATCTTGTTTGTTTTTTGAAAATATTTAGTTTTGTTTGTTGTATGTAAATAAATATACACATTTAAATACGTGTACTGGTATTAAGAATTATATAACTATCACTGACCCAACACAATACTAAATTTTTCAGAAAAATATAATTGACCCGCTATCAAAAAAGTTTGCCGACCGCTGTTCTAAAACGTCGTCGCCGTACTTATGATTTGGGTTCGTGATATTTTGAACTTAGTGTAATTTGAAAATATTAAAACTGTGGTTATTGTAATTTTTTCCTCTTTCATATTTTGGAGCCCTTTACTCCTCTGTAAGATTCGATTTGCTGTGATAGATCACACTACTCAGTATACTTTGACTTTGTAGTTTAATATTTATTTTGATTATTTTTTGTAATCTTTATGTAACATATTTTTCTTGTATTTAATATATAAACGTGTGCGTCATTTCAAACATAATTTATAAAGAAAATACCTTTTTACTCAATAACACAAACAAATATAACCCACACAAATATAGAGTAGAGCAAACGTAACTAGACCCAAAGATTTTCAGAATTATAGCTTGTTACCTATTGAGAATTTTAAATAGTCCGAAGCCGAGTTAAATAATTTAAATTTTAATAGTTGAATTGTACCCTGGAATTAGCGTTCAGAAATATGCCTATTATTTATTTAATTTATGCTATTTGCCAACAAGATTGATTCACACCTTTTTTTTGTTTTTGACACAAATACGTTTTAATACACACACACACACACACACACACACACACACACACACACACACACAACAACACACACAACTAATTACGATACGACAACTTAGTTAACTAATTTAAACTTAACTAAACTAAAAGTTAAAGTTAGTAAACTAAAAACTAAAGTACTTTACGAACTT
>NW_013668447.1:35828-37827 GCF_000517525.1 Limulus polyphemus | reverse complement strand
AATTTTAATTTTTAATTTATTACTACTTATTCGTACCAACGAATAGTATATACACTTTTACTTTTTTGTTTTACGTACTAACAACTTAACTTAACTTACACACACACACACACACACACACACACACACACACACACACACACAAAACAGCACAATTTACGATAGCAACTGTTACGATTAATTACTACAAATAAAGTTTGATAAACAAAGATTTCGCTAACTTACAAATAACATGAAATCTTCTTCCTAGTTCAGGATCTCCTTGATATCCAGCGAGTTAACTTGAAGTCGATGCACATACAATTGCAGAGAAGCTAGCTAGCTTTGTCAGACACTGAATTGTTGTACCGTTGAAGTAAAATAATATTTTCATAAAACCACTAATGTCTGATGAGAATCCATTAACATTTTCGGAAAGATACTAACGTTCGAAATTTATAACTGTTCCTGGTCAAATGTGGTATATTTTCCTGTTGATAAGGGTTAGCAGAATCACGGTTTATAGCGTACATGGTTATAACAGGTTCCTAGCAGACTTATAAGCTCTCTTTAACCTTGGTCTTTTTATATAAGCGAGAAATGTTTTCTCGAAAGATTGGACAACAATGCTTTATATTTAACTGGTTACGGAAGTGGATATATTGTCGATTCTTGCGTTCACGATTATTCCACAACCTTGGAGAATTGGTGGAAGTTTCGCCATACGTAACTAACATGGTAAGTTAGGCATGTTTTTACATATAAACTCAATCCCAACAAACGTTGTCATTAAAATAAATATATAACAAATTCGTTACACGCAATACATATCTGACACTATAAGTTATGCATATTTTTTAAATACAAAATTAACCTAAACAACATACATATTAAAAATAAATACATAACAATAAATTCGTTACAACTCCCTCCTTAGGGAATTAAAAATTGCTTTTAGACAATTTTTGATTAAGACATTATACACACACATATACATACATTGGCAAGATTACGTTTTATATATATAATACACTATTTAAAGGATTATACAGCTTCAATATAGAATACAACCTGTAGAAATCACTATCTTAAAATTATGTAGTACATGAAAGTGCACCGGCACAAATGTTATAAAACATTATGATATGGATAATCTTCAAACCATATCCTCATAATGATAAATTGCAATTTAACAGCCCTTTGTTTTGTTTTCTTTCTTTTTCCTTTTCTGTCTTTTTTTTCTCTCTCTCTTTCTTTCTCGTTCCTTCTGTCTGGCTTTGTCTCTTTCTTTCTTTCTTTGTCTCTTCCTTTCTCTCTCTCTCTTTCTTTTTGTATTTCTCTTTTTCGTTCTCTCTCTCTTTCTTTCTTTCTTTTTCCTTTCTCTTTGTATTTCTCTTTTTCGTTCTCTCTCTTTCTTCCTTTCTTTTTCTTTCTCGTTGCTTCCATCTGTCTTTTTCTTTTTCTCCTTTCCATTTTTCTTTCTTTCTTTCAGCCCTTCTTTCCGTTTTTCTTTTTCTTTATCTTTATTGTCTTTTCCTTTCTCTGGTTAGACTTTCCCACCAACTCACAGGTATGACAAGCTTTGCAAAATTGATAAACGTCTTTCCTAATTTTGGCCAAAAGAAATATCTCATAATTTTGTCACCTGTCTTGTTGACACCTAAATGATCTCCCACGGGGAGTTCATGGGCAACTTTCAATATTTCAGAAGGACATGCTTTGGGAACAACGATTTGATGAATAATAGCCCAGTCCTCAGAAGCTGGCACATCTGGCGGTCTCCATTTTCTCATAACCACCCCATTTTTGAAAAATAACCATTTGGAACTTTCTTTAGTTCATCTTTCGGGAGCGCATATTTAAATAGTGAAGTGATCTGCAAATATTTTTCTTGTTCGTTGACCAGTTTACTTTTAGTAAATGGAACTTCACTAGGTGAATCAGATCATTCACGTCCATTATTGTCATTCACCGAGGTATTGTCAGTAGGACGATCATTCGCAAGATCCCTCTCAGATCC
>NW_013668447.1:33556-35386 GCF_000517525.1 Limulus polyphemus | reverse complement strand
CGGCAACAACTTTTCTCCAGCCAAATCGTCTCCCAACAACAATAATACTCCCTTGATTGGCAGAGTAGATCTTACCCCAATCAGAACTGGTCCCGAAACTAGGTCTGATGCTAAATAAATATTATGAAGAGGAACATTAACAAAGCCACCCTCAATACCCTGAGCAATAACAGACTCGCCAGTGGCAGAACTCGAATCTAACGGCAATACACTTTTTAACAACAATGATGGGGTCGCCCTGGTATCACGTATCTTAGAATACATATGGGTATGGGATTGCCAGTGTCATTTGTCAAAGTCACGGAACCAACAGACACAAAAGGTCTAAATTCCTCCCTGATTACACCAGTCTTTATATCAGTGTCCACATCAACAACATTGAGTGATTTGGTGAAACTACGTTCATATGAGGACACAAACGCACTGGGTATTGCCTCTTTTTCTTTCTTCTTTTTCAAACCCCAACAATTGGGCATAACATGACTAGGTTTTTTACAAAAAGGGCAGACAGGCCTTGATGGTTTTGACGAAATTTTAGCCCAACTGTATGAAGATTTCGAACTAGAGAAGCTGTAGTTTTTGGAAGAATCCTCAACTTCAGTGGATTGAACAAGTACAGGTTTTTGTTGAAATGGTAGGAATTTCTTTTATGAAAAATTGTTTTAAGTGTTAAAGTGTAGTCATCGGAAAGAGCAGCTGCTTCCTGTAGAGTTTCAACTTTCTTTTCATCTAAGTAAGTTTTGAGGTCGTCACGTGCACAAAGGTTAAGTTCCTCAGTTAGGCATAATTGTCTTAGTTTGTCGAAACTTTCGCCAATATGCATCGAATTACACCATCGATCAAAATAAACGTCTTTTTCGTGGGCAAATTCCATATAAGTTTGATTGTCTTATTTGCGATAACCTCTAACCTTTTGGCGATAAGCCTCTGGTACTAACTCTATACTTTGTAAATAGCTGCTTTAACCTTATCATAATTCGTACAATCTTCTAAAGAGAGAGTGACATAAGCTTCTTGTGCTTTACCAGTTAATACACTTTGTAATAATAATAATGACCATTTTTCGGTGGGTCATTGCTTTATTTGAGCAGCCTTCTCAAAATTTTGGAAATATTTATCTACTTTAACATATCGATTAAGTTCAAAGTTGTCATTTTGCTTTGGTTGATCAGTGTTGAATGTAATTTCCATTTCTTTTAGCCTAATTTCTTTTTCGGCCTCTATACGAGCTCGTTTGTTCTCGGCTTCAATACGAGTTTGTTCGAGCTTGATTTCTTTGAGTTTTAGCTGAATCTCTAATCTATCTTTATCACTCAACCCCGAGTGGCTAGTGGGTACACTACAGTATTCTCCTAACGCTTCCTCAGGCAACAAATCATCATCGACTAGTATTTCGATAATACGCTTTTTAATTCATTTTTCTCATTGACCTTTTAACTTTTAGTTCTACAACTTTGGCGATTTCGAGCAATTCATTTTTGTTATATTTTTCTAGTTTTTCTAGGGAGGATGATACAAGAAAATCTTGATAATCAGACATGATAAAATCTTGTTGGCACTGATAAATATAAGTTCAATTATGATTTAGATCGAATTTTGTCTCTTATTCACATCTCGGATACGAGCCCCCAATTTATTATGTTACGTAATTCGAAATTGAAATAGGTCGAAGCCGATATTTTAGTTAATTTACGCTATTTGCCGACAAGATTGATTCACACCGTTTTTGTATTTGGCACAAATACGTTTTTAATAAATATATATATATATATATATATATATATATATTCAGCAGTACAATTTACAATAGCAACTATTACGATTAATTAC
>NW_013668447.1:21628-32679 GCF_000517525.1 Limulus polyphemus | reverse complement strand
CCTTTGAGAATTGGCGGGAGTTTCGCCATACGTAACTAACATGGTAAGCTGGGCACGTTTTTACACACAAACTCCAACCCAACAAACGTTGTCATTAAAATAAATATATAACAATTTCGTTACACGCAATACATATTTAACACTATAAGTTACACTTATTTTTAAATACAAATTTAACCTAAACGACGTTCATATTAAAAATAAATACATAACAATAAATTCGTTATAGATTTAATATTAAAATATTTTCCTATAAATGATTAACATGACTTTTCATTATTATGTTAACTTGCATTAGTTAGTTGTCGACGTATAATAGTTTAAAATAAATATTTCTGAAGACTTTGGGCAAGTTACTTTTGCGCGAAATTTAACAAAGAAACAAACAAAAATCAGTACATCGTATCGTCCATTAACTTGCTATCGTTTGCTTGCAACTTTCTTAGTAGAGTAGTATATAGCCCGTCAAAAATGACGGGGCAAGTACTACCACTTCCACCCCATAGTATATCCTAACCTCACATTTCATAGCTAACTGAAATAAATATATTTTGCAAAATCAAACTTGACCAACAAAAAGGTAGAAAAATGCAGTCGAGACAGTGAAACGTCGGTAAGTTTCTTTGTGAGCCAATCAAAATTAAAATCATTCATGAAATGAATTCGTAGCATATTCATAGAATCTATACTATTATTCTGCTTGTTTGTATGTACGACCGTTACGCTTTCTGACTGAGAACCTGGTGTATAAGGAAGGATAGTTAGAATGTTTCCCCCAAGAAAAACCGCTCATGGGTATTATTCACTCGATGACAAACAGTCTGCCTGCGGCAGAGAGCTGCAAAGCTCAGTGATCAAGTCGCTACAATTGCTGTGTGAAACAAAAGGGGAATGTAAATATACTTTACTAACCATTTTGTACAACGGAATATTAAAAACTTATCAAAGTTTTTTTAAAAAAAGGTTTGACGTTAGGTTGTAGAATAACACAATTTTATTTATCGATAGTATTAAGTGCAGTAAAGTTTAGTCCTAGCTAAAGTAAAAACAAAAAAACTTACACAGGTTACAGTGTTAATTTATCTCTTTATCGAACTTAGGCCTAACATAAGTTAAAGTTTTATGAAGTACGGCCTATATACAAGTGGATTCACACATTGTCTACGATTACAATTCGTTTGTATTGTGTTAGAAATGTTATATTTAAAGAAGTACTGTTACGATAAAGATACTAATTTGGTCGAAAATGTTTTACGGGTCTCTGTTAGTAATCAATTATTCGTAAAAATCAGATTAACAACTTCTAATATATAGAAAAGCCAGTGCATTTTGTGAACGTTGCGTTCCAACAATGGCTTTTATGTTATGTTACTTAGCAACAAAAATATAACCTAATTTTGTTGTTAGTCTGTCTACGGAAGTAAAACCCTCCCATAGCCGTATACCTGAACATTATGGAGTCCCTAAAAACCATAAATACAACTTATCTTTAAGACCCATAATGTCAGCGTATGATTCTGCAACAGAAACCGTACACTGGTTACTTGATCAACTGTTTTAACCATGTCTAAAGTATGTTCCGTCACACTTAACCAATACTAAAGACCTATTAGAAAAGATACACTCTTCTACACAAACAATATGCGCTGACTCCATTATATTTTACTTAGACGTAATCGCATTGTACTCATCCATACCCATAGAAGAAGGCATTATCTTCACATCTTCAACACATTTTTCAGTGAACATCACATTAGACACCATCCGCACAATGCTCAATTTTGTTATATACAACAATTATTTAAAATATGGTGACAATTTGTGCAAAAAAAGAAAGGAATAGCAATGGGTAACAGAGCAGCAGTCACATTTGCTATAATATTCATGCACACACTAGAAATCAAAGCCCTTGACATATATAAACTAAAAGAAAAAAAAAGACAATACCAGAAGTGTGGTACAGATATACCGATGACATGTTTGGTATTTGGAATCATGGAAAAAAATCACTACAGCAGTTTACTAATTCCGAAACAACTTCCACCAAGCAGTTAAGTTCACACTAAAACTACCCAACGCAGAAGGAAATTTAACGTTCTTAGCGTTACCCTAAAAATCCAAGACAGACAAATACAGAACTCCATGCATAACAAAGAATGCAAGAAACCGATATTTTTCCATTACAAATCATACCACCCAGAACAAGTCAAAAGGTGAACCATAATAGGAGAATTAAAGAGAATAAATCGAAACTGCTCCACGTCGAATGTCATTCAAACAGTACAAAATAACTTTAAAACACTACTATTACGAAACGGATATACCGAATATTACATCGACAATGTTTTCAAAACACAAAAAACAAAAACATTACAACAACAAAAGACCCCCCCCAAAAAAAAACATGCACGAAAACGCCCACAATGAACATTCCTTTCATAAACAACACAATCACAAACAAGATTCTTAAAGCCATTAAACAGTCCCAACTGACAATCAATATAACATAAAAACAGGTAAAATACTGAAAGAACTATTAGTTTACTCTTCATTCTCACAAACAACAAGTGTCAAAAACAATGTTAGGCTAGAGAAAACGGAGCAGGACGAATATGCCACATCAAAAAACGTGGTCTACCAAATCATTTGTAATACATGTGGAGACGCATATAAAGGATAAACCGGAGGACTTTTACATACACGCATCTCGGAACACATCACTCCGTTATATACGTATGACCAGCACGAAACCCCAAACACAGAAAACCAAAACCCATTTAATGTTTCTATCGTACAAAACACCAAAGATTTTAAAGAGAGAAAATATATGGAAGCTACACTCATTAACGAAAAAAATCCAAAAACGAACAGAGACAATGAGTGGTACATGTAACTATACCGCCATGATTCCATTCGAAAAATCACACATCATATCAGTACACTTGATACTATTACTTTCAGCTTAACACTTGCGTACTGGAGGTTCGTTTTTAACACTGCTTGTAAACTTTGTATCCTTTCCACTTATTGTTTCTTAGCAGCTTCTATTTTCCATGTTTTTTTTTAAAGCTAATCATAAAACATATTGTAATTTTCTTTATTTTTATATCTCATATATGACAAAAACCTTGTCGAAACGTTGTACATTTGCTGTTGTGTTAAACTTATATTAAAGTTTTTCTTCATTACCCATTCAAGCCGTCTCAAAGTGGGTTCCTCGTCATCGAATATGTTAATATAGCTGTATAGTTAGTATTATAACTATACTGTAATATTAGAACAGTAATGAAACAATAATAATCTATACATTGTTAGACGCAAGTTACGGCAGACTCGAGAAATGGAACATTACAAGCAGTTTTATAATTTAACTTATAATATCAAACAGTTTTGTATATTAAACCCTGATAAAGCCGCAAAAGCAAAACGTTGTTTAAAAATAAATAATTTTGTATATATCTGGAGTATAAAGGTCGTTTTTTTCTGAACTTTTTATCAAAACCGAAAGTATAAAATGAAATGTATAAACAACAAGTGGAAAAATATTTGTTGATTTTTTAATTTAGATTATCCGTTGATCAAATATGTTATTATCATTATTAAAAACGTTGGTAAGATAGCTTAATTCAGAAACGATTTTTGAGTTTAAAATTCAATCGATATTTTTACTTTCATGGTAAATTTTATGCGCTTGGTTCTAGGCTAGGTGATCCAACACTACGTCTTTACTTTAGGCTTATTATACCAACACTGGCCCGGCATGGCCAGGTGGTTAGGGCACCTGATTCGCAATCTGCGGGTCGCGGATTCGAATCCCCGTCACACCGAAACATGCTCACCCGGTGTCTAGACTAGGACGCCAGTCCTACTCTCGGATACTCACCTCCAAATCTTTTGGAGGTGTGAGAAACACCATACGAAACTACTACACCAGCACTCACTACATTTATATGGTTAGACGGCCTCCTTGCAACCCCCGTCACTAAAAACATAATGGGCAGACTGTAAACGCACTGTTCTAACTGGATATTTGCATTTTGGCTTTTATGACTCCTCCTATTTCTAGAAATCAAGCGTGATGTGGCACACACTGGCTTGTGTATAGGTTAGATGTCCCAACTCGTTGGACAATGGTTAACTTTCTGAATTCATGGGTAACATATTCTGGCATATGAGTTTATTATTTATGAATGTCTTTACACATATTGTGTATTATCCACGAGATTAATTCGCAGTGTAAAGGAATTTATAACGAGCATTTTATGATTATTTGTAGGAAAGCATTTTAATTGTTTTAAAAACAAACTTCGTGTTTTTGTTTGTTTGTTTTTTAGTTTTCTCTTCTCCTTGTGACACTGATTCTTAGGAGAAAATTATTACCGAATCCCCTATGGGTGACTTGTTTCTGTTTCGATAATCTTCAGGTAACATAATAGTTGTTCAAAATACTTTGATGTCATATATAAATTCATGTATAAAGTTTTGGGGAACTAGATTTTGGTATTGTATACTACTTGTATTACATAAGTACAAATTTACAATGAACATTTATTTACATTATTGAACATTATAGAATGTGATGGAAGAAATAGTAAGGTATGTTAACATAGTTGTGTTTTTTGTAGGATGAAGAATGTTTGGCAATAAGTTGTTTGTTGAAAGCAATGTGAGTTGTTTGAGGAACTTGAAGTTCCACTGTTAAGCGTCAGGGTCATTCCAGACAGGGTCACGTGACAGCAGATGCTGTTAGTGGTGAAAACTATGTATGGCAACGATCCAGTTCATCTCAAGTAAATGATTTTTTGTAGGGAAACGAACGTCGTGAATTATTCCTGGTTATTCCATCTTGTACCAGAAGATCGACTTCTAGGAACCTAGTTACAGAAGAAAAAATCGTGCTTACTAAATTCAATGCTGGATTGATCTCCTGGTTGCCTTTAATGTGTTGACAGGCTTATTTGGTCACTGTATCGTGTTCATTATTTATTCATGAATAAAGTATTAATTATTCCTACTTACGTTTAGAGACGAAATTTTAATGTAATTAGTCTTAACATTATTTGTTCGATAGGAATAAGATCGGAACAACTGGTGTAATATTTTAGTGCATACTATCACATTGTGTAAGAATAATCTTTGTTACATACATTTTCTAGTGGATAAAAGTTAAATGAGAATTTGTAAGTAAACAAATTATTGAAGTAATATAGTTATTTATAGAAACTTAAATATTTGTAGCTTATCATGATTTATTTTTGCTTTTGGAAATGTAAACTTTATAGCATTATTTTCATTCTTTTAGGGGTTGAATTAACCATTTTGAATTTAATATTCATACGTTAAAAATTATAATTCTCTAACAACGTAAAAATAGCGTAAATTTAATATTTCATTGTCATAAACCAGAGTCTGGAGAAGGACGGGAAGTCCTAGCAGAAGGTCATCATGAGTTCCCATTTTCGTTCCAGCTTCCATCTGGGTAAGTACTTGTAATATATGGTAATGTTTTATTACTAACTTGTATGTCATTTAAATATGCAGTAGTATTTATTATCATAGCCAGACAAGTGATAAAAAATTAGTTTTATTTAATATGTTAGATAATATTTTTATGTAAGCTTTTTTTAATGTAAAAGGATGGCCCAAAATTATTTTTCCTGTTTTTAACAACTAGATAACGAAATAAATACAACCATTCAGTTTTCAACATCTTGTAGCCCAACTCAAACAGTTTTTATTGACATGTCAGTAGTCTTCTTTGTGTGCACCATTAGTGGCTCTCAACAGGTCTAATGATATTCAGTTTTATTCCACATTCGCTGCAACTTTTCTACAGTTATAGTAGTGATGGCATCCGTTATTCTGGTCTTTAGCTCTGTGATGTTTGCTATTGGTGTGCAATTCACGATGCCCTCAGCATACCTCCAAAGAAAGAAGTCTAGTGGAGTGATGTCTGGCAAACGTGGAGGCTACAGAATTGGCTCACCCCAATCAGTCCATCTCATTGAGCCTTTTCTTGCACAGTTGGCATTTTGCGGGGTAACACTACTCACTGAAGTGAAAAACAAACAAACATGACAACGGTTTGAGTTGGGCTACAAGACGTTAAACTGCCTGGTTATATTTCTTTAGTTATAATTGAACGTTTCCAGCACTGTACTTGAGAAAAGTATTTCCAACATTGCATCGCTGTTATTCAACATAGAAATCTAAAATGACTTTTACAGTATAAGCTACAAACGAGACAAGAAGCAATTCTTCTCTCATTTTTACTTTTATTGTGTAATTCCAATTTTTCTAAATAGTGAACTGATTGTTAACTTTGCAATTATTGCTACGTCATTCTGTCGGGTACTTCTATATTATAATCAGTAAAATATTTGTTGACACTGTCTAAAACATTTGTAATAAAAATACGAAAACATTGAATTTAAAACGTCATTAATGAAATAAATGAAGAAATATGTTTTTAAAGCAATTCGGTCTATTTTAAGTGTTTCATAATTTAAAAAAAATTAAATTGGGATTTTTAAACACGTATTTTTGTCAAAAAAAGATCAGATTTACATAATTCTATTGTTTTAAAGTACTGGTGTTTTCAAAGAGAGGGCCCTAGTTGTGAATGTGTAATTCGTAGACACAACCAATCGATTTACTTTTCGCCGCGTAGGGTTCCCACTCGTAAGTAAAGTTGAACATTATTTCCAATTTACAACTTTGTGTCTTGAAATGCATTGTACTGTCTTTTGAAATAAAATTTATCTATTTTGTATGTATATGTAAGAAATTTAAAACTTGTATAGTAAATGTAAACATAATGAACTTGAAATGTACGATCTTATCTATTTTCAGAATTAAAATCTTGGATTTTCATAAATATTATCCTAATACAAATTGTGTAATAGTGACTACTAGTCTAACAATTTCATTCAAAAAAACAAAGAAAGAATTACAACTGCGTTACATCAGTACTAGTGAAATTTGTAACGAAGATGATTCCTTAGAATGAGAATAAATTCCAAAAAAGTTCTTTGATGCAGCCCCCGGTGGTTCAGTGGTAAGTCTAAGTAGTTATCACACTAAAAATCGGATTTAGATACCCGCTTTTAGCACAGCACAGATAGCCCATTGAGCAGCTGTATTAATAATAATAATTATTATTAATAATTTGGACTGGTGATTGACAAATATCACAGTGAAGTGTGAAAGTCACTTAGTAACACAGACAACCCAATATAAATAGCTGTCACTGATTTTGCCATCACTTTCATTCTGTTTACACCAAATTTGGTCTTGATATTCTACGCATTTCTTATACCAATAAATTTAACACTTTTTAACTGTGTACTCAGACTCTGCGTAATAGGTGAAACGTGGCCCAAAAGAAAAAAAATCCAAGTAAAATTAAAACAAAGAAATTGACGTGGATGGAATTTTCGGAAAACGGCTCAACTAACCTCATCTATTCCTATTTGCTCTTATACCACCTTTAGTAGCAGCCTGATGATGACTCCAGTGAAAAATGACAACAATGCACAGTGGTAAGCATCCAAATAACTTAAAAAATTATCAGAAAATTAATGTGAAGCCTAATCTATAATTCGATTTTCTTTTTTTTTCACTGTATTATGCCGGTTTCGGGGAGTTTCATCTTCACCAGTAATCCTGGAAAAAAAGCAAATCGAATAAATACGACTAGACTTCATAACGTGATGTAGTGGTTTAACAATAAATTATTCAAATATCGCAACAATATATCGTTTATCCTCTGACCTAAAGTAAGCTAATCGAGTATAAATGAAAGGTAGACATAAACACATCAGAAAATAATGCAGTGAATCATCAGTTATGTATGATATTTTCAACCGTAATAGCTAAAGTATTCGTAAGAAAAGAGAATTCGAGTTACGTATTTATGAAGAAGTGCTCATTCATTCCCTTGTTTTCAGAAGTATGTAAAGAACAGTTTGTTTTTACCTTTGTAATGTAACACTTTATACTCGTTATTAAAATAGTTTTATCATTAATTTATATAGCACAAGTGACATTGAACAACTTCCTTCAGTTGGTGTTCATGACGAGAGGCTAGAAAATCTAACAGGAAGAAGAAAAGTTGACATGAGACTAATGGAAATTCATCGACTTTCTGCTCATACACTTCAATGTATTCGAGGGGGACGTACTTTGTTCATAAATGAACAGCGTTTCGGGCTCGAAAGTAATTTCCACTTTCGCTGCAGAAAATGTGAAACAAAAGTCGTTGTTCAATCAGATCCAGCTCGTACACAAGGTGAAGGCAACATAAAATTTTCGTCAGTTTGGGGATTCATGGAACAGGAAGTGGCCCTGCACAACAAGACGAGATCCTTTTAGTTTTAGGAATACCGTCTATTAGTGCACAAACATTCCAAAAATACGAAGAAAGAGTGTGACAAGTACGTGTGTATAGTTTTGTGATTTATTTATTTCAACAATTTCCACAATACCAGTTTCTTGTTTTTGACATAATATAAAGATGTTGTTTTAAATTTAAACAGTACTTGGCGTTAGTATCTATAAATGAAAGTTATCAGTATTAATTTTGTAGGCTTTTGTATGTAAACTAGACAAGTTTCAGAACAGTGAAATGCTTATTTAGTATTTATACATTATAAACTATGACTATAGTGGGCAGTTTTACTTGAATGTTGCAAATGTATAACCGTTTCATACACGTTTTTATTTATAAGAAACGATAACTTTCCCTATTATATGTCGGTTTTTATTTATAAGAAACGATAACTTTCCCTATTATATGTCGGTTTTTATTTATAAGAAACGATAACTTTCCCTATTACATGTCGTTTTTTATTTTAAAGAAAATGCTAATGATCATTATGAAATAAAAGTAAAAAAGAAAAGGTACCTTTTGTACTCGTAATACAAATACAGTAAAATGCCTATAAACAATGAACATAAACTATCATAAAACTATATATATATATTTGCTGAAATCTTGTTACAACTTTGAAATCGATTTTTTCAGACATGGGAAGAATGTAAAGAGACACAAATGGAAGAAGCTGGAAAAGAAGAATTTCGATTAGCTTAAGAGACAGGGAATGTGGATCCGGATGGAGATCCATGGATAAATGTTATTACTGATGCTGATCAAGAACCTACGGTCATCGTTATACTTCTAATACTGGAGTCGCAGTAATAATTAGTCATGGTACAAGAAAGATACTGTTTTTTGAGCGTTCGAAACAAATACCGTTGCATGTGTGCCACAGATAAGAAAAGGGAAACAGAAACTGAGCACAAATGCTACCGAAACTGTAACGAATCATCTCCTGCTACGGAACCTGTAAGGTATAAGGTACTAATTGGCGATGGTGATTCGAGTGTTTATAAAAGTTTTGGAAAAGTACCTTATGGCTGATCAATCGAATGTGCCAACCATATGGTCAGAATCTACACTAAGGTATTGCAAAACATTGCTAGCAAAAGCACAGAAAATGCAAATTACCTAACAAAGTCAAGAATACATCGCCTCGAAAAAAGTGTAAGAGGCAGAATTTGATACAATAAAAATTCCAGTTGTGTAAAAAATCTCATAGATGATCTAAAGAATGGTCCATATGTTTTTGGAAGCCACGAAAAATGCAAGCCTTATTTTTGTTCATCTGTCAGCAACAACAACGAAACAAACAATGCCTCATTCCCTACTCATAATAATTATAACTGCTATAGACATGCTTGTACTAAAGTCCGACGGACTAATTTCAAATGACACTAGCAACCTTGCCGAATCATATGTACACATTGTTACGGAATTCATCGGCAGAAAACAAATCGGTAGGTATCGCAGAGGTGCATGTCATTGGCGTTGTCAAGGTGCTGGTTTATCATACGAACTTGGACCCATATGACACACTTTAGTCTGGAAATCTTCTTTCAGTAAAAGTCTATCTGCTATATTCAAAAAATACGCAACGAAAACGAGATACATCGATGTCGGTCATGATGCTCGAGGCAAAAGGTCAAGGAGAGAAAAACGTCGTGAAGCTATAAGCAAACAACTTTGACTATGGACCAAATAGTCAGCAACCTGATTTAACAGAAAATGAATATGGAAGAAAAAAAACTGAATTTCTAATGGAATTGCAGGTATCAAAGGATATTAGGGATAACACTGAGAGCGAAACAAGGAGACCGAACAGAAACCCAAAATAGAAAGAGGAGAGAAGTAAATGATTGAAAGCTTCACACTTTGGCGACGTATGCAAGATGAGAGAGAGAAAATCATGTGTTTGTCTCGTAAAACGTATTTTGTACAACTTTGACCTAAATACACCAGCTGTTGAAAATGGAAGACAAAATGAACAAAATGCAATTCTTGCGTATACCACTGCTACAGGTATAACTGTATTTGTAGATGTTCAAAACGAATTCTTTGGGGCATCGCCAGATGGACTGATCGGAGGTAATGGAATATTAGAAGTAAAGTGTCCAAAAACTGCCAAGTATATTTCAGTAATTGAAGCTTCTAAAAAGATAAAATTTCTTCTCTACTGTGGAAAATGATACTGAAATAAAATCGTAGTTATGTCCATCAAATTGATAGGCAGCAGCAAATTACAGTTAGAGATTTTTGTGACTTTGTTCTGTTGACATTCAGAGAATAAAGAAAAAAAAATAATTTTTGGAAATCAAAAATGTTTCCCAAGTTGTATCGTTTTTATGCTACCAGAGATGATTGATCCCAAAATGGTCAGAAACATGGCTATCAAGGAGGCATCTTACGTTGTTGAGGCCAAAAGAAAAAGTGAGGAAACCTTAAGATGTAATATAAAATGAAAATTACTTTAGATGAAATAAGTGGTTTGTTTTATTCACCACATCTACAACTTAAAAATAAACCACCTAACCCTGATCTCTGTAGTAAATAATATATCTCCCTAGAGAGTATATATATATATATATATATACCATCCTTAATAATAAAAAACTAATCAAATGTTGTAGCGTATAAGATACTAAAATTGCTAATTACTTTCTACTGTTATAAG
>NW_013668447.1:20015-21122 GCF_000517525.1 Limulus polyphemus | reverse complement strand
AAATTGCTAATTCTTTCACTGTTATAAGATTCTCCCTAAACTGGATCAGTTTTATTTTTAGGCACTAATGCCAGAAGTAATAGATCCAAGAATGACAAGAAACATGGTTTTACGAGAACCAAACTTTGTTCTTGAGGATAAAATAAAGGTATTTTCTGGTGTAAATAAAAGTTTGATAAATATTTTGTTCTTCGTTCATTTTATCGGAGTTTACAATAATACAGCAATGTTGTTTATTTCGATATTTTGTACGAAGTTCAACAACATAAAACTTGGATTGATGTTAGTTTTCATTATGTAATATAAAGAGTACGGATAGGGACGGATTGGTATTTTAAAGGACCATCCCGGGCACTGATAGCGCCCCAGTAATTTTCCACGTGCTGCATAATGGCAAAACAAGAACGCATCAATTGCCTGGTGGGCCAATCCGACCTAAATGTGAAAGAAATGTATTATGAAATGAGTTTATAATTTTTTTTTCTATATTACGCAGCTATTTCACTGCAATGTTACGAATATTAGTTTTATTTTTGAGACAAACGTTATAAACATGTGAAATTGCAACTTTTCCGACTTTCGGTATATTTCAAACGTGACTAGTGTTAGTGAAGTCGGCTGGGCTTTCTCTAGAAACTACTATTTATTTATTACTTAGAACTTCTGAATAAGACAAAGTTATAACTTTCATCGAACACTGCATAGTGTTTCCCGAACCGTACCCTTGGCTGCACGAGACACTTTTTATTACGGCCGAAATACTTTATGGGACTACTGGGGAGGAAGAAGTCTGAATAGAACCTGACCCTCGAAGGTCGCACACTACTACCAAATACCTATCCAGACTGATAGACAGCTGTGGGAATACTTATTTTCCAGTTCACAGTTAAAAATGCAAACAAAAAATCTCGTAAATTGCAACGTATAATGAACTACAAATGTAAAGAAAAAAAAATTACACATGATCATACAAACTATGTGCAATAATGTACACATGGTAATTTATAATCAGTCACAAGAACGTCGAATCTGAATCACTTGAAAAAAACACAGGGGTGCTTAACTTTTTTCCAGGTGTATATCTATATGTGACTGATTATAAATTAC
>NW_013668447.1:12015-19015 GCF_000517525.1 Limulus polyphemus | reverse complement strand
ACTCGGCTTAGGACTATTCGAAATTCTAATACGTAACAGCTCATTGCGCAGTTATGAATATTTCTGTATTTTGAAATCATAATAGTAAGTCTTGGTAATTTCGTCATATTTTATGTAATTGCAATTATTATTCCCTAAGTTTTATTAGGTCTCAAGGGGTGCAGTTTTTAAACACTTCTTGGCAGCAGATTTTTTCTGCTTATTTATAAAGATGGCCTTTTTTTGAGTGGTATACCGCTAATTAGACAATATAACTGTAACTTGCCTCAGGTTACTTGACCTGACCCTGTGAAAAATGGGACATTTCCAATAAGGACTCAGCGGTAGGAGTGATACCTTTCCCGTAATATGTAAAGTGAGAAAAGAAACCGTTATATTCACGATAATTTTATTATGCAGAAGAGCTTGGCATTTTTATGTACATGATTATATGCAGTGTAAAGAAACTGATAATATGTATTACATGGGAACTCTAACTTTGAGAATGGCATGCATATCCAGGCAATACTTTTCATGCGCAATGTGTTTTACACTAATTTCTTTTACTTGATGCGTTTTGAATTTCTATTAGAAGGCCCATCTCGAAATATTAGAATATCATGTTCCCAACAAAGTGTCTGAACAGCATTCTCTGTGCTAGTAAAGTTGTGTAGGTTTTTGCATATCGCTGAACTAAACGTCAAAAAATATTCGAGTTTATATTTTTCATTTACTTTTAGTATACCCGGCTAAGAAAACATGGAATAAGAATTCAGTTCGAACATCATAAATT
The DNA here is from genome assembly GCF_000517525.1 of Limulus polyphemus. Classification (NCBI taxonomy): domain Eukaryota; kingdom Metazoa; phylum Arthropoda; class Merostomata; order Xiphosura; family Limulidae; genus Limulus; species Limulus polyphemus. Next base: position 18,243 of record NW_013668447.1, on the reverse strand, counting down.
TAGCTTTACTATATAATATTTAATTTGCATGTGACGTATATCTATCATAAAGAACAATACAAACAACAAAGATAAATCTATAAAACAACCCAAACTTTAATAAATTTATAGAATTCATACTTCAGATAATACAGCTCATATTGTTATGAAATCAGGAATATTAAATATTTCTGAACAATTCTCTGAAGATCATTAATAAATTTGAGGATGAGCAATCTATCTATCTGTCTGTGTTGTTTATTAGCAACATCAGTTTTTACTGTTACTAGTTTTGTGTTTCTGTGTGTGCTGTGATTGGCTTTTAGGCATTCCTAAATATTAGCTTGCCCAATAGTTGAGAAAAATTCGTAACAACATAGGAGTTATAATTGGAAGAATTTGTTTCGTGCGTGTCACGTGAAAGCTTGTTAATGCGAAAGGGACAGTACTCCACATAAGCTCCGCCTTTACACTGGACCATCGAATAAAGCAGCAAAACATATTCATGCATTGATGCCATCTATTGGTGTAACTCAGTAATAGTTTGGTCGGAAGGAAAACCTTAATTATTAAATTTTAAAATGAGAAAGATAATTTTGGACCACCTTGTGTTTAATAAGCATGAATATTTAATATAGTTGTAACTAGGTACTGTTACTTTAAATTTTAGATATGAAAGAATACAGTAAAATACTTTATTTTGTCAGAAAATTATAGTAAGGCATTCACCATCATGTGCAAAAATATTTGCACCTTTTTATATATTCTAAAACAGTCAGAACTATATTTTTACCTTTCCTGTAACTAATTTTATTTTTTGTTTAAGCCTAAATTCCGTGATTAGTTTAATAACTTAAAATACTTACCATGAAATTTATAATACTAAATACATCAACTGCTCTTTGCAAACTTTGAGTCCAAGATTGAAGTTTTTTTATTCTATTGTTTTCCTAACATAGCTTTCAAGGCTTTTGTTGTTTTTTTTTGCTTCAAACAATGTGTTTAATTTTGGAACTTTCTGAATATTAGGGGGGTTTCCACTTCATTTGAAGGTAAATATGGCAGTATTCGATACTGGTTAAAGGCAGAGATGGAGAAACCTTGGTCATTCAATCACAAGACTAAAAAGGCTTTTACCTTGATCAGTCCTATTGACATAAACAGGACAGAGTATTTGGTAAGCTATCAGATTGCAGAAATGGAACTTGTTGTTTGGTATAGTTATAGTGATTTTGCATTTTAATAGCATTTGAAATACATTTATCAGAGAATTTGAACCAACTATGTATTTTACATTTTGCATAAATGTCTGGTCAGTGGTGTTTCAATGTATAATATTTGTATTACAATATCAGAAACATTAAATAAACTAAAATGCAATGTGTTAACTTAATGTTTTATTCTATTGCACAATTGCCTCTTTATTTAGTATTTTTCTCAGTAAAAGACCCAGTCTCATTGTTTTGCCAAAAACATTAAGTCATGCACAGTAATATGTCATTGATATATTCTACTTCACGTTTTTATGCATCAAACGTAATTATTGTTTGATCAGACAGAAATTTTAGTTCCTTTTAAGTAAGCATAGAAAATGCTAAAATTGATATTTCTTGGATGAGACAAATTCTGAAAGAAAGATAAAAGATGACCCTCACAGGAGATGTTACTATTTATGTGGTGTACTGGCAGTATGTGCAATGTATAAATAAATATAAAAATTGTTAACCCTAAAACCATGAGTCAGTTGTAAAAACATTGCCATGTTTTGTTGGTAACTTTGAAGAAGAGAAAATTTGCTGGACAAATTTCTCATATAAAACTTTGCATAAGTTTCAGTCCTTTGGTTTGAAAAGTGCAATTAAACTCAAAAGTGTTGATGAAAATTATTTTCAAAGAAGATTATTCAGGGACATTCCATTGTGACCTTGATTTACACTGTAAGGATGGTTAAGCATGTTCATGAAATCTAGAACACACTGTACACTTAGTAGAAACAAAAATAAATGTTCTTCACCTTCTTCTGACTTTCGATCATTGAGGTATGATCAACCATATTTAAATATCGGGTCTGGCATGGCCAGGTGGTTTGGGAACTTGACTCACAATCAGAGGGTCATGGGGTCGAATCCCCGTCCCATCTAACATATTTGCCCTTTTAGGTGTGGAGGCATTATAATGTGATGATCAGTCCTATTATTTATTAGTTAAAGAGTTGGTGGTGGGTGTGATGACTTGTTAAACAACAAGTATTTCACTGCTAAATTAGGGATGGCTGTCACAGATAGCCCTCGTGTAGCTTTGTGCGAAATTCAAAAACAAACAAACAAACCAGTTAAATGTCAATTACTGAATGATTAAAGACAGTAAAAGTGATTACAATGAGAAGAATACAGTGAATTATTCTTACAGTTTTTTGCTTAGTTTTCTCATCTTGTTTTGATTAGATAACATTATTTTTGAATGACCTCTCTTTCTGTTTGCTCAACTTCAATAGGAGCCCCAACGTCACTGCAAACAACACACCTTCCAATCCTGCACTTGCAACTGGGACTAGGGTAAACATGATTTTCAGATATTTTCCCAATGAATATTGACTAATTTAGCACTGAAAAACAGGACTTTTATAGATAAATTACTTCACAGAAGGTTGTGTACTTCTACCTAAATTTTGAAATAATTGGGAAGAATTCCTTTCCAAACTAATATTTCTATGCAAGAGGTGAGACAGTGAATGCAAAAGTTTTATTGTTAAATATCTGTAATACTAAAGATTGAAAAGCAATTTTAGTGATTTTTATCAGATATTGTGACAAAAAAAATGGCTAATAATTTCTCTACAATTGACTCCTGATTTTAGGGTTTAATTTTTTAAAAAGATTATTGCCTAAGTGAACTTTAGGTTAATTTAGGTAATTAATATTCATGCACACCACTTTTATCACTTGTAATATTATACATTGGCAGTTGTAATTCTGAAGTTACTAGTAAAATTGTTACTCTTGTTTTAATATTATTCTGTAGCAACTGTAATTCTGTGGGTTTTAGTAAATTTGTTGATTCTATTGCCTGTCTTAGGGTTTATACTAACAGTTATTGCTTTGAAATTTATATCAAAATTACTGTAATAATTTTAATTAGTAGCCACCTCCATATGTGATAGTAAGATTTTGCTTTCATCAATTTAAAAATTATTTATTACCAGTTATAGTTTTGAACCTGGTAGTAAAACTTTGTTTCTTCTTTGTCCAGTCAAAATGTTACAAGACAAAATGTCACTGTAGCATTATCTGTGACAATTATTATAAGTGGATAACGTGTATATATATAATAATATTTGTTCACTTTTGTGTTTATATGGGATAAAATTTAGAAACAGATATCTAACATTTTAGCTGTTTTGTAACATGTTCACTGTGTATATCTTGTTTCTGACATTGAAACTTTTTTCTGTCATAAGAGGGATTCATACCAGTAGTTGTTGGTCTATTTTGTTTTAAAATAGTTGTTTCCATCATTTGTAATACAAATAGAATTTATAGATGGCATTCATATTAAATACTTTGTTTTTTGCTAGTATAGCTCTAGAGTTGATATATGAAAACAATCGAAGCAAATTTTATTCATACCTCACTGATAAAAGGATTTCTTATACACACATTTTAAAAATAAAATCTACAGCATTGCTCTGGGTAAAGTATCAAATTTCACAGGATATGCACAGAAATTTTTCATAAGTGTGTGTTTACATATTACTCTTTTTTAAAAGCGCAACAACAACCATGAAAACTACAATTCTGACCATGAACATCATTTGCAGATTGTGTTGATTTCCACTTTAAATTATAGATGTACAATGGCCAAAATGATTTCAGTCCCATTTTATCAGATCAAAAAACAATAAAAATAATGTGATTCAAATCTTATGCATTCTGCTGCAGACACATTTTTGAGCTTCCTAAAGATATTCATTTTCTCATTTGCAGTGTACAGTGTTTTCCCACTTAGATTGAATATAGTCATATGATCACTACACAGCACTCTATGTGTGTAGAATAGTATGCAGTACATGCATGCACGTAGCAGTACAGGTAGCTAATGCAATTTGTTTATGAAATGCTTTAGACACATTTTAATTTTATTGTGTCATATTTAAATCACTTTTATTCAATATATTACAAAAAAATAAATCCTGCCAAACTCAAGTTTTCAGAAAGAGCAATCTTTAAGTTCTTAGTTATTGTTTTGTTCCACATTTCCACCCTTCTTAGCCAGCTATAATCCATTTAGCTAAATAAACATGGTTCTCCCCACATTTAGAAGGAAGATTGAAGAGTGAAGGTTTCTTAGCACCTTATATTTGCATTTTTACTTGAATTTAATGCATTGTTTGCTTTTATAATTTTGGATCTTTCTTCAGCTGCATTGAATCCACCCAACCTGGATCTGTAGGGTTAAAAGAAATCATGGTATTTGAATAATTTTACTTTCTGTGTAATCTGAGAAAGCACAATTTACACAGAATTTTATTTATGTATACAAAGATAACTGAAAAAAACATAAAATATGTCCTATTGTTATGTTATTTTGGGCCGGGGTATATGTATCCTTCTTTGGGTATGCAGCCTTGGCATTACAATACAAAAATATGTTCTGTTGAGTAGTTGTTATCATTAATGTGTACTATGTATTACTGGGAATTGATTCTAGCTGTCTTTTAGAGTAATTGAGACATTGTTGTCAAAGTACTGGTGATTAAAATGAAATTTTCTAGCCATTGGTCAACAGGACTATTGGTTGGAAAAGTCCACTAGCACCACAGACATTCTGCTGGCCCAGTGTAATATTCATTGAATGTTCACTTTAAACGTGAAAGTCATGTATCACAGCATATGTCAAAGTGTTAATGGAAGCAGCTTTAAATGACTTATTGTAATTATTGTATAGTTATTAGACTGCTAGTATACAGTGTTTTCTAGAGTTGAACACTACCAAATCATTTATACATGCCAGAAAAAAGAGATTTGCCCACAAGTTTTTCTTGTTTCTTTTTATTGTCATTTTTAATTTGATGAGCCTTCTTTAGCTTTTTCTTGGCAAAAAGTTGTGTTTTATTTAATTTATTTTTATTATGATGTAAAATCAGTGTAGTTGCACATTTATATATTTACCAATTGTACAGATTGTCCTAGTTAGTTTTACCAGTTATTCAATTTAAAGTGATTAAAGTAGATGTGGGTGGAAAATTGGTATTTATAAATTTTGCGCTTACTGCAGCCTCAAACACAAGTTTGGCATTTCGTTATCACTACACCAAGCTATGTTAAGTTTAAAACAGTTGTAATGGATGTATTTTATATTTGGTAGAGCTACAATGCTCATTAGTATAGTTATACAATTGTTTAACAGGGTGCATAGTTGTGCATTGATATCACCAAACAAGTCATTATCACCAGCTTTGGTAGCAATTGCTATTTATCATACTTTGAGTAGAGAAACTTATAGAGCTAATATTTAATGAAATTACAATACCTATAATTATAAAGGAATTATTTACCAAATTTATAGTTGCTGTTCCTTGGTTGTACAATACATGTACATGTTTATAATGGTAAAGCTTTTACTACCAACAACTTATTTATAGCTCCAAAGCCTTTCCTTTTTCTTTCTGCTTGGCATGAGTAATGGTGGGAAGGATGTTTTAAGTTAGATATTTTTAAATTTTCATTTCAAACAAGTGACAGTAGGAGAGATGTGAACACATTAATGTAAAGGTTGGAATGAAATGGGAAACAAAACATAATAATATTGAATATTTCTTTAATGGTAGAGTACAAGATTTGCTCTGTTTGAATGGAACATTACTGAATTTTCCTTTAGATGATGGTAGAAAACACTATAGAGAAAACATTATGTTGTTGGTGTTGCACTTCAGGGCCCATTTCCTTGTATGCACGCACAGACAGAAAAGGTTATTGTCCAGGTGAGACTGTCTATGCCTTAATATTTTGTACAAGACAAGGTTTAATCTTTGTAGATATTATGTATATAATTCATTCTTATGAGGGAAAACTATTAGTCTAGTATGTTGTTAAGTATTTATTTGTTCAAATATATTGTTACGTCTCAGTTCGTTAATTGATTTTTTCGTAACTTCGTTCCGACGAAACTTTAGCGGCACAAGTCCTTACTTAATAAAACTGGTTTATTCTTTCTGAATATAACTTTTACGATACACTTAATCTCAACAAT
>NW_013668447.1:8037-11050 GCF_000517525.1 Limulus polyphemus | reverse complement strand
TGATATCGATGACGCAACAGTATGCTATTTTATATGTTTGCATTCTTTTGAAAAAATTCTTTCTGTAGTGTCTTCTTTATATGAAAAAATAAGATTTCAGAGCATAATTTTTAGATCAAAGAATATTTTTTCATTAATTCAACTGAAAGATGTTTTTCTTTCTCTGTGATCTATATTATTACAGTAAGTATGCTAGTCAAGTGTTGTTTGTCTTGAGTACTAGACATTCTAATCAGGAAGAGAATTGTGTTCTATTTGTTCTGTCTTCTTCATATGTATCTTACTGCTATTTTTAAAGAATAAGCAAATGCTGTGAATAGACACATACCACCACAATACAGTAATTGTAAACATATTTTACTAGCCATCTTTTTATCGATGAAATAGGATTGTACTTTATTCTGTAACAGTCATGATGTTAATATCAAATATTTGCATTATTCAGATCACTCTACAAATCCCAGGAGCCTATAATCTGTCAATGGACCTGCCTGTAGTGATTGGAACAGTTCCCTTACGTACACGACCACCAAACTATAGGACACTTCAGTCTAACATGGAAAATTTACCTAGAACTAATGAAGCAAGATTGACATTTTACCCACCTGCACCTCCATATAGTGAAGTAGAGATGTCCTCACTACCTGATGAACGTATGTTGATAGATTCTCAATAAATAGAATAATAAGAACAAGTTAACATTTATTCTTTATAAAATTCTGCATGTGTTAATGAAAGTTTTTGTTTTTTCTTGATGTGCATGTGTAATTTAGGAAGACAGGTAGCTACAGCATGAAGTTGCCAAAGACAAAGTTTTTCTTTGAATTAGGAGAATATTATTGCAGTTGTGTTAAAAGAAACTGACCAAATAGAGTATTAAACTCTATAAAGATGGTACTGAAGAGAGAAAACCTCTTTCTTTTTAACATGCTAAAAGGAAAGTTAACATTTGTTTCATAGAACAAGTAATCAAATGTTCAGATTAAATAGCAATTAATATCAGTGTATGTAATATGTGCTTTTATCATCTCACAAAATTAAGTTTATTACACACAACCTATTCCATTATTTTTAAAGATTACTTTCTAAGTTCGAATAGTTTTTATAGCTGATATGAAACATTATGAAGAACTGTTCATTTTTAGTATTATTAATCAAGAAGCATTTGCAGTATTGTATAGCCTTTTATTGTCATTCATGGCGACAACAATTTATTCATTTTTTTTATCTGTGTAAAATTTTTTAAATGTGTAAAAAAAGAAAAGAAAGTGTAATTTTCAGTTTTTTATTATGTAGAAATGTATATTTTATTCTATTGTGTAAAGTACTATCTTTGGGTATGAAACACAGTACAGTTTTATAATTTGTATCATGCAGCACCACCAATGTATGCTGAGTGTGTTGAAGGTTCAGTAGACATTACTGAAGATGATGATGATATTATAGGAGACACTCGATTTACACCAACGTATGCCTATGTACATGACTATCAGTATCAGCCTCCTCCTGCTTATTCTGAGGTAAATGAGTAAAATTTAAGAAGTTTATTATAGTATATTGAGTATTATGTTGTGTGAAATTAAGGGAGATCCGACCGTAACAGGGACTAGTATAGTTCTTTACGTGAATTGTTAGTCCTCTTCTTTTTTCTATTATATTTTTATAGAATATGTGGATCAACTTTATAGATGGTATGCATCTTCTGTAACTTGTACTTTTTCTATTATGTTGGAATATGAAATTTTGTCAGAAAAGATAGTTGCTTGTCCTTTCTAAAAAATGTAATTTCTTATTACAAATTACTGCCAGTAAAAAAAGATTTTGGTCTACAAAATGTGAATAATATATCTGTTTAGCCAAAGAAAGGTTTAATGTGCAACCACATAAAAATCATTCAGAAAAATGGAAGTTATTTATAAAGGACAAAGTTCTTTTAATCTTACTGGTGAAATATAATATTACATTGTACATGTTATCTTATTGATAATTTATATAATTTGTCTTTGTGTATATGTGTGTTAATAAAAAAAAAAAAATGTTGGTAACAGGTTTATAACATTTTTCTTTTGTAGGTCGACCCTAATCCAGCTCCTGTAGTTGAAGAAGGACAGGGGTGAAGATATGTTATTGACATTGATGTTTTGGACCAGATGGGTGATAATAAAGTTAAAGATGTGCCATTTTAGCTACATCTTGTAAGGAAGATCATGTGGGAAGTTATTACTGTTGTCTTCTCATCCTATGACAGGCTAACTTCAGCACATGGCTAGCTTTTTATTAACATGGGTTTCTGCTAGATGGGCTACACTGCAATGAGTTGTAAAATATACACCATCACTATCTTTATTAGGGGTCAGGCCTACCTTTTTGTTCCATTTGAAAATTTAAAGAATTGTCAGCTTTGTTGTGTGAAATCAATATGCTTACTGAATATCAGAGCAGAAGAATGTTTCACAAATATATTGAATATAGCATACTGTCATAAACAACTTAAATGTATGTCCCATCAACATATCAAAACAAAAATATTATGTACAATAACTTGAGTTGTATGGATATTGGTATTTATATTGCAGTTTGAAACTGCACTTTTCAGCATTCAAACCAGATTTATTCTATTTGTTGTTCTTTTGTGTTAAAACTCGGGTAGTCTTTCTTGTGTTTAGTTGGGTTTTTTTTCTTTCCTAGATAATGCTTGTTAATGTTCATAATTTTACTTGTTAAATACCAACTGTGATGTTACTGTATTTATATTTTATTTCTTGTAAATCAACATGTGCATCAGTCATTTTTATTTCTAATATCTTGCTTTATAATGTTTTTTGTGTTCTGGTTTATTAAATTCGTATTTTATTCTTTTAGTCATTAAAATTCCAAATATACTTGGGATAGTCACTTGCAAAAGAAATGCAATCTTACTGTTTTGTTTTTATAGTAGCTAAAATATCCCTTTCAGTGTTTATTTATTTTACTTTTATTGAATGTTGTGTAAGAATTTAATTTTTAAAGGTAT
>NW_013668447.1:0-7439 GCF_000517525.1 Limulus polyphemus | reverse complement strand
AACAGCGAAATAGATTTGAACATTAGTGTGATGTAAAATTACTCATGCTAGAAATTTTCATAAAAGTGACCTGAAAAACAGTGCTAACTTGGTAACCCATGCCCTGATGAAGTTTCGTAAAGAGCGCGAACGGTAGTGTGATGTAAAAATTACTCATGCTAGAAATTTTCATAAAAGTGACCTGAAAAACAGTGCTAACTTGGTAACCCATGGCCTGATGAAGTTTCGTAAAGAGCGCGAACGGTAGTGTGATGTAAAAATTACTCATGCTAGAAATTTTCATAAAAGTGACCTGAAAAACAGTGCTAACTTGGTAACCCATGGCCTGATGAAGTTTCGTAAAGAGCGCGAACGGTAGTGTGATGTAAAAATTACTCATGCTAGAAATTTTCATAAAAGTGACCTGAAAAACAGTGCTAACTTAGTAACCCATGGCCTGATGAAGTTTCGTAAAGAGCGCGAACGGTAGTGTGATGTAAAAATTACTCATGCTAGAAATTTTCATAAAAGTGACCCGAAAAATGGTGCTAACTCGGTAACCCGTGGCCCGATTTTAACAAAACTTATTTTATTCTGTTTCTGTTCTCATTTAATTACAAATATGGTGCTATTGTGCATCATTTTTGCTGTATTTAATTACAGACAAGCAAACAATCTCAGAGTTTTAGTATATAGATTATAAATATGATTCTTGATTATGTGAAACATTTTTATGTATTGATTGGTCTTAATCTTAATTCCTTAATTTTTTGCCTTCTACAGTTTAACATATCTATTAATTTTAGTACTTAAGAGCTGGCTTCTCTCATTCTGTATTATTTAAGATAATTCTCATATAAGTAGCAGTATTTTGTCCTTAAGAATACTTAAGAATAAGATACTAGTTAATCACTCATTATCATTTGCTCTTTGTTTTGTGTAGTAGCAGTTTTTCATTCTATAAAGTGTGGACCATTCTGAAATTATTTATTCATCAGAAAGTACCAGTTTAGAATTTTTCTGGTTTCAGTACAAAAAGTAAAACTGTTTGTTTTATTGAATGAAGTTTTTAACTAATGGATAAAATATAAGAACTTTGATCAGAGGTAAATTTACATTTTCACATGTATTTAGTTTCACTATAGAGCTGGCTCAGTGATTTCATAGAACACTTTGAATTGTTTTTTTCTCACTGTCATTAGAATAAGAAATTGTGGATGAGTTTCAAGTAATTTGATCACATAGTGGAAAATAAAAATTTTAAGTTATTAAGTTGTACATGATGAGAACAACTATATATTTGCCACTGTTATTATCATTTTGTGTTGTTTGAAGTTTGATCTTTGTATGATAAAGTAAAATATTATTGCTTTAATATAAATAATTGCAATTGAAGTTAAGTAGAAATAAGAATCATTGTACTGATTTAATTTTTCATTGTATTTGAATACAAAATTTAAATTTTTCTTTTTCCAATATTTTTAGGTTGGTCTGGGCAACAACCATTATATAATTATAATCACTAAGTAATAACCTACGCATCTTGTATTATGTAATAATCAAATATATCCTGTATTACATAAAATATTTTATAACTTCATTTTGTTACATTACTGAAATATGTTTATTAACTTGCATCTACTGTTAATTCAGAAAAAAATGTTTGAAACTTCAAAGTGTTACATTGTCTACAAAAAAAGGGCCTGTCATAATTAAAAAAACAAAGCTCTGTTGAACAGTGTCTACATAAATTTTCTTTTTACCCTATAGGTATTAGTTATTGCATTTTTAATTTTCCTAATCTGACTAGTTTTAGTGCAACTTCAAACTTGTGGTTTAACCCTCTGAATACAAGTAGGTAAAAGTGCAAATGTCATTTAAAATTTAATATCATACAAGTCTTAATTTCAAAAGGAAATATTTAAATAAATTTTCAATCTTCACTTTTCTATATCACGAGACTTGTGTGCTCCAAATTGTACATTTAGAAAAAAAAATTTCCACACCTATTTAAGATTCTGAGTTTTAATGCAAATTACAGGCTTGTACTATAGCTATTGCTGAAGGATAATGTAACTTTATAGTCTCCAGTCATATTGTTTTATTTAGGTATAAACCAGAAAGTCAAACCCACAGGCCATGCCTTCCTATCACAAACAACAGAAAGAGAAGATCTTAATTCACTCATGTATGTGTAATACTAACTCATTCTCGGAAAGCTTTTGAATTATTTGGCCTTCAAATTCAAAGTTGTTATTGCAGAATTAGCTTGACTAGCTAAGGGAATTATTTTAATGCAATTGTAACTTTGTTAGAATGCCATTTAAATTATAATAGTTATAGGATACTGTATTCTTTGGATGTGTATTATTATTTTGTGCTCTAAGTTGATTATCAGTAAATAAAAATTTGGTAAAGTACTAACAACAACCCTTGCAAAAATCAGCATTCACTTTTATCAATAATTTGAGACTCCAACTGCAAAAAAAGTACAAGACTCTCACATAAGTGCTAAATTTCTTGCTATAAAAGCACTTATACTATAAAAATGAGAAACTATTAGGTAAAATATGTAAACCTGAGTGAAGATCAATTTAAAAAGTTCTGAGAGGTATTCAAAAAGCTAATGTACTACATAATTCAATACTTTGATTACCATAACTTGAGCTATGTGTTCACCAGGTGATTTTTAGCTTTTAACTGTGTATAACTATTAACCATGCTTTACAAAGAGTAATAAAACAAATATAAACTATTACAAATCTGAGGCTGTTTAGGATAAATAATTGTAATTTTCTGTTGCAGTCTGCAGTTGTTCTAGAAAAAAAAAAAGGTAATTTAGATTGACTTCATATTTTTTTGTGTGCTTGTTATAAGGTTGGTCAAAATGGACAAAGCTTAGAGCTAAGAAAACTTATTTAATTTATTTATGTAAACCTCTGTGAATTAGTATTTCGTTTAGAGCGTAATCAGTGTTTGATATTATTGGTGCCGACAGCCTCTGTAAATACTATAGTAAAACTATAAATATGTCACAATGACATAACAAGAGATGAAATGACAGTACTTTAAATTTAAGAACACTGATATTTAATATGTCCCAAGTGAAACTTTGTGGTTTTGAAAGTCTGTAACTACATCCCAGTTACTGACTGTGTTACTGGGAGCTAGAATTTGTGAATTAAGTAATTTATATGTTAAAAATATCTTGGTATGTAGAAATGTTGCAAAAAGAGTAGGTTCAATTTAATCTATTTATAATTTCTGTTTGATATGGCAAGAGTGCTTATTTCTGTAAAAATCATATTTAAATTTCTTGGTGTCTTGAATTTGCAACACAATCTTTCTTTACAGTTTTCTTGATTTCAGTAGCTTCTATTTGGAGAATGTTGCCAGTGTAAGTGCACTGTGTATTTTTTGTACCATTTCTTAAAATCTATTTGATATTCTATGCAATGCTTGTTTAACTAAAAATAAAGAAAATTATTTATTTCCTACATTAAATAATGTACATGAATCTCTGTGATGATTTTGCTTATACAACTGTAAATACATTTTGTTTCAGTGAGAAAACTAGTAACTTGAACTAAGTTTTCATGAAACAATTTTAATCTGTTCGCTGGGTTGAGCTTTCATGTTTGTTCCAAAAACAAAAAAAGGGAGTTACTTAATTCTGTGATGGTAATAGTGTTTAATATCATAGGTATGAGAATATTTATTTGATTAGTTAATTGCTTAAACATTTGATTATTTTTGTAGAACTCCTGGTAAGTTGTATAAAGAAATTAAAAGTGTGATGTTATTTATTAAAGGTCAAATAAAAATAACAACAACAACAATTCACCAGGATGGGAGTTAATGGGGTGGAAAGAAAGGAACTTTTGTATGAAAAAAATATTCTCATTCTTATTTTGAAAACTCAGCCCTACTTGTAGAAATTAGATTTAGTTCAAGATTACTTTCATGTTTTGTAAACCAAAACTCAAAAGTGAAACATGTATGTAAATTGCAATTAATTTAATGTTGAAAACAGTAAGTAATTAAAAATTGTCAAAAATAAATCTCTGAGGGTTAACATGAAAGATTCTTTGAAGAAAAAGCAACAAAGTTGAGATGAACTAATCTAATAACATAATAGTATTATGAAACAGATGTGCTATACTGTCTGGAAGTGTCAAAAATTTCACAACTTATGTAATTTAGCAGCACCTACTTTTTGTAAATCTTTCATTATTACTGTACAGATGTTTTAAATAAAGTTGCATTATTCCTCATTACTTGACAACTTTTTAGCATGTCAATGCACATCAGGAATTATTTATGGAATCTCTGTCACACTTGATGTCATGCAAAACCCCATGTAACTTCAAAAAGAATTAACACCTGGCTTTTTAGAAGTTTTGATGAGTGCACGTAAGCTACTTAAATAACCTTATTAAAATTCTTGTAACTTCGTTTACCACTTTTTTTTTATATTTTGATTTTCTAATGTAACTGTATTTAAAACAGTTGTTCAGTATAGGATTATAAACTGGGCCATACCATTTAATGAAGAACTTTATACAATAATATGGTGATCTGATTGAGAATGATCTAAACTGGAAGGATGTTTTTACTTGTTTTATCAAAATCAAATCAAATATTAAATGTAAATGAATCAAATCATATTGCTTACATAAAAACTGGAAATGTTTGCAATGCAGTGTACTGACAAAAAGTCTGAATCACAGTAGATACTTATTTGCAAACATGGCCTAATTTAAAATAGGTATTGGCACTATAGTTGGTCCTGGAAAATCCATTAGTAATATTAATTTAAATTGATATTCTCTTGCAAGGTACAGGAATAAACCATAAACAAATCATGTAACATTTTTGTGTAATATCATGCATTTAGAAAAGCTTTGATTGATTGAAGTATTAACTTTTTTTGGTATTAACAGGTCTTGGAAAAGACTAACAAATTTTTTTTCACAAACACATTAAAAAAATTAAAATGAATGGCTTAAAGGAATTAGTTTGTTATGCTTGTGTCTTTCTATTCAGGTTAAATGTAGCATTCCAGTTTGACAAATTGAGATTTTAACTTAAAATATTTATATATTTGCAGGCTTACAAGTTATAATGAAATACTTCAATTTATTTTTAGTAGGATATTCATAAAGTAATGTTTTATAATGGTATGAATGAAACAATTCCAGTAATATATTCATTATTTGTAGTTTAACTAATTAATTCCAAGTTAATACTTGTGCCCTTTGGAAGCATCATTTACTTTGTCCTACTTGATCTACTAAGGTATAAAGCAGTAATTATATGATTATATGTTATGCAATTCACTGTTATGTTTACAGGTTTTGCTTTCTTCCTGTTTGAATCTAGGTGGTGCATCTGCTCTGGATCCCAGTACCGATTTTACTTAGTTTGGTAATGCTTTACTTGTACATTGTTGCTTGGACCTAATCCTAGTTGGTTTAATAATGTGTGATGGACTGGTTATCTGATCTTGATAGGTCTATTATGATGTGACACGCTGTCTTATCTGGGTTTTTCAAGGGTGGTATGAAATACTCCTTTTCTAGTGCTGGTTAATTTATGATGTATTTGTAAGCATATCTTTATTCATAATTTAAGAGTTTGGTTTCAGTATTAATACTTCCTTGTAGCAGATGAACTGCAATGGTTCATGTTATTTACATTATAACTTGACTTTTTCTGTATTAATGTTATGACTATTTTATAAGGTTTTATTAAAACTTTTATTTTAAATAATATCAGGTATACAAAAGTTAATTGTGATGATCTTTGGGAAAAGAATGGGATTCTCAACATTCAAGTTAACACTAAATATTATTTGTTTATCAAAGTTAAATTGCAAACATGTACACTGTTCATATAATGAATCTTATCAAAACTATGACTTGAACAAGGAAAGATAATATAACTATCTAAAAATGAAAGATATTTACCTAAAATGTACTCTATATTAATTACAAAAAACACACATTTAACAATATGGAAGAACATGACAAAAAACAATGATTCTCCTAAACTTGTTACTGATGGAGCAGTATTAGAAACCTAATGTACAATTAAAACTACATAAAGAAGATATTTAGAGATAAAGGAGTATTCAGAGTAACTCAGCCTTTGATGTAGTTGTAAGAGTGATTGTAACAGTAACAAAAATACCTTTGTCCTTAGAGGACAGTTGATTCACAGTGGACAAACATGTCAGTAGTATGCAACTCTGACACACACACACACACACACACACACACACAAACATGGACTTTCTAGTGGTCCCTCTTGTTACTGGCAGTGGAGTTCTGAATCCTATTCTTGAATTACTGGGTCACTTTAAGATGGACATTCATATGAAAATATTCCACTTTTGACTCTTCAGTAGATAAATGTGGGCTTGAGTATTTCCCTCTGATCTTCAAATGATAGGATTCTGGGTGCACAAACTTCCTAGTAAGCCATAGTCCAGTTACACCTTGTCTGGAGAGAAAATTAAAATTATGTCTAAGATAGAAACACAATTTTAAAACAATGGTCAATAATTTTTTCCTACTCATTACTTGACTTTTTACAGTACCTGCATCTTAATCACACAATTAAAATTGTTGTTTGTTGAACAACAACAAATTAATTATTAGCTTTAATTTTTATGTAACATAAAAAAATCTGAAGTAAAGAACTAATTTCATATATGAAAACAACTTATGCTCAGAAAAATAACATTTATTTTACTAACTTTTCAATATATGCTCATGGTAATGCATCTTACAGCAACTATCACACCAGAGTTACTGACTAGACCTAGGAGAATGTTTCAACAATATAATTTTAAGTATAGTATTACATGGAGTATGCATTTTTATTCCTTCACAAGGACCAACATTATCAAATTGGCAAAACAGAAGGGGCTGCAAAATAATAATTTTACTGATAAATTAGTTTCTTAGAGTTGCTATACATTTATAATATCAATTCTGTGAATGCTTCTGTACATAACAAATAGGAAAGCATAGGTGATGTGTTCAGTTTTCATTTCTATATGGTATATATTTCAACTTTTTCAGAAATCAGACAGAATAATATTTAAAATGTATAACTCGGAATTTCTAAAATGAGGTGCAAGCTCATCAGACTTTTGTTTTTTGAGGAGGTAGAAATAAAAATATTCTTATGAACTTTTTAAAAGCAACAATTATAACTCGAGCAAACTTTAGAAAAAAAGCAATGATGGAAGAATGTCTTTCTGGTGCTCAATATTGGAAAAAGAAAGCAGAAAAAAAGGCAGATATTTAAAAAAACCAACAGAATTTCTTCTCAATTTTTTTTCAATGTGATACATTAAAATAAAGTGAAAAGATCAGGATGATCAAAACAAAATTACTAACAAAACTGTAAGAAACTGAAGAAACCACAACTCCTATAACAATGACAGTTCT
>NW_013668446.1:158159-159140 GCF_000517525.1 Limulus polyphemus | reverse complement strand
AGATTGTGAGGACCAATGTGGGTAGCTATTCAGCTCATGGGTATAAAGGACAGACAGAAAGTATACTTGGCTGACATTGAAGGCCAATGCATATTAGGATTGGACTATCTACTATTGAGGAAGTTTGTAATTGATTTTGATAAAATGACGTTTGGGAACAACAGAGGCCAAGTTCCGGTAACTGTTAAAAGAGAGGTTGAACTAATTAGGTGCCATCAAGGTGAAGTCAAAGTGACTGAAGAAATTGATGATGACGAAGTGGAACGAGGTATAGATATTAAAGCAAAGCAGGAGAAAGACCAAGATTTGAAGCCTATAATTGATTTTCTAAAAACAAGTGTTTTGCACCCTGCTTGGGAGAAGGTGTCTAGTCTAAGCCCTGTGACAAAGCACTATTGGGCACAATGGGACCAATTAAAGCTTGCAGATGGTATTTTTGTACGGAGATGGCAAACTACCGATGGGAAAGTGATGACTTGGCAAACAGTTACACCGAGGAAGTTATGGGAAGTTGTGCTGCGTCAATCCCATGATAATTTAACAGGAGAACATCTCGGAATCAAGAAGACATTGAGTCACATACGACAAAGATTTTACTGGATAGGTATGAGGCGAGATGTGGAAGAATGGTGCAGGACATGCAGTACACGTAGTGCTAAAAGGGGACCTAAGCATAAGGGACGCCCACCTTATGAAGAGTTGCCTGTGATAATGTCGTAGTTTGTGGAAGTGTTGTCGGAAAGGATGGATGATATTCACCATCAAGTGCATTTAAACTTGAAAACGTCTGCTGATTCGATGAAGTTAACTTATGATAAGAGATCTACTGAAGTCAGCTTTGAACCTGGAGACAAGGTATGGTTGTATAATCCCAGAAAGACCAAAGGGAAGTCTCCTAAGTTGTCATCTCCATGGGAAGGCCCATACAACATAGTGGATCGTCTCTCAGACGTTTCTTTCCGGATAAAATATGGTCGGCGA
>NW_013668446.1:151904-157214 GCF_000517525.1 Limulus polyphemus | reverse complement strand
TATCGTAAAGTTGTATTCGGAAAGAATAAACCAGTTTTGTTAAGTAAGGACTTGTGTCGCTAAAGTTTCGTCGGAACAAAGTTACGGAAAGTTAATTAACAAACGGAGACGTAACAATACATTAAAAACGTTCCAAAAATCTGAAAAATAGTGGAAGAAAATAGCATTACAGTAAATAATAATTATGTAAATAAATCAAACAAGTTTTCATGAATGAATTAACACATTTGTCAGGAAATAATATCAAAATTTTATCAATCCCATTTTAGCCACTTTAATCTTTAAAGAACGAAAAAATGTTCCTGAAATCAATTTATGCAGGTCATTATATCTACTAAAGTAATTTCTTACTTTTATCTTTGCAGTTCTCCATAACAATCTCACACTTCTGGCTTATTGTTTCATTCCCTTCACATGTGGCATCATCTTCAGGTTTTGAGTTGTTACAAAGCCGCAGACGAACTTGATTACCCTTTCCACATAATGCCGTACATTCTGTCCAATTTGACCATTCACTCCAGCCTCCATCTTCTGTTTAATGTAAACACTGTTGTTACTTTTATTTTTCATATACTGAATATTTTTCTTCAAAAACTGTAAAGGTTATTTTTCATGCAACCATATGCAAGTTACACTCACAATAACACATATACACCAAAGTGTTTTAAAGATAAATTATAATCCACACAGTACCATTTTTACTTTTTATCCTACAATAGGAAGAAAATGGATGAATTCAGGTCTCCAATTAAAATTGGAAACAATTATATAATGGGAGTTAATAAAACTTAATAAGATTTGGAGAATACTGACAACAGAAATTATTTTCAAATACCAGGTTATAAGTCGTTTGATAACAGTAAGACTTTTTTAAAAGAAAAATGGAGTAAGTCTTTATTTAAGGGATGAGCTGCAGCTTGTTGGGACTGTGGATATAAAAATGGTTGTCAAGAAGATGAATCTATAGGAGTTACAATCATGAGATTAAAAGATAGAAAGATTTTAACTGACAACTGTTGATATCAGACAGATGATATCAATATGAAATTAGATAATGAGATCAGGGTTGTTATAAACAAGGATACTGAAGAAATAATCATGAAAAATTAGAATTTTAGATACATTAACTGGAATTGTATGAAATCAAGAAGTAAGGAAGTTTCTTGAAGCGATTTAACACAGTTTTCTGTATACAATGGTTGTTGAATCAATTGGATGTGATGCCAATCTAAGCTTATTGCTAACCAATAAGATGATGTGGTTAAAAGAGTTGAAGTGAGAAAGCATTTGGGGAAAAGTGATCATTGCATAATCATTGATTTATGATGAGATAAAAAGAAATGTTTGTTTGTTTTAGAGCAAATCTGCTGCATTCACTGTGGCAAATCAAACCTCAGATTGTATTGTTGTAAGTTTGGAAAGATACCTCTGTCCCATTGGGGACAAAAAAAATTAGAAATTAAATTTTAGTTCATAATTTCCATAAGCCAATTTTGAGGTCACAAGGCAATGTTTATCATTATTGAATTAAGATAAGGAGTTGAAATATGATATGAACTAGATTTAAGACACATATATATATATATCTTTCTGTTTAAACCATGACAAGCATTTTTTTCTTTTACAGGGAAGTTCAAACCTAACTAGACAAATATGGACATAAAGAAAAATAAAGGATAAATACCAAAGTTAAGAAAGTTTAGATCAACAGATAAAACATAATGTAAAGTAAAATCCCTTTTGAACAAATAGCATAAAACAGGAGAATAAAATTGCAGAAATATTAAACAAAACAAAATATATTAAATAAGAGGGTTACCAGAAAATAAAAGGTGGGAAACATATAATAAAGGGAAATACTTATAAGATGTGCCTCACTTAATTGCCTAAGTACATTCTAAGGGAGGTGGGAACATATGAAATACAAATTAAAAACAATATGTATTCAAGTAGAGTTGGAGGAACATCCAAAACAAGATACAAATTTTCATAACTCGAGTGAAAATAAGCACTGTGGATCAGCCTCATAAAGATACTGGACCTAAAATGTCTTAACAAAAAGCATTCTTATCAGCTTGGTACCTCTTTGTGTATAATATCTTTCTATTTAAATAAAAGTCTAGGTACGCTTGAAGAAAATAAAAGAAAAGGAAAAACTTAAAAAAAAAAAATAACCTGAACTAAAGTAGGGATGACAGAGGTACATGACTTCTGTGGTAATTAAAAGTGGCTGACAGTGCAGTCAAAGTATCTGTGAGTATAAGAACACAGTGGTGGTGTAACTTGAACAGGAACTCCTGACACTCATGTGAAACAGCCTAAATCTCTACCATAAAAATGTGAGAATGGGAAATCAGATAAGATTACAGATTCAAAAAATAACAGTCCTCCTAATATATTACCACAGCCTTAGAAAGAGAAGCACTGCTGAAAAGATCCAAAATAGTTGGAAGAAAAGAGGAAGCTACAGTGGAAAACTCACATAGGAACCACACTTGAAATTAACTGATAGCAGTCGGAAAAACTCCAGTTGACAACAAGTCTAAGGATCCCATTGACAGTATTGAAAATACAGACAATACATGGGAAGTGCCACATGAAGAGAAACTATTATTCTTGAATCAGAGAGGATGTGTGTAGCAGATGGAGAAGTTTGCATACCTGAAATTCAAGGGATTGCAATGCCAAATGAAAGGGGTGAATAGTTAATATGAAATCTCCAATGAATGTGATATTGAATAGTAACAAGTAGAGACTTGAATTCATGAACAATCCATTCCAGAGAAAAAGGTGACCACTGCGCAAGAGCCCTATAACAAGTCATGTAATGATCACAATTGATACTAAGTGGTATGTAGAAGACTAGCTAATGGTATGACTTACACATGTGAAGACATAGATTGCCAAATCCTGACCAAAAATGAGATTAATCACTAGACTATGTAAATAAGTGATGCTTTAATTCCCTATTTGTCATCCAAACACGTTACTAAGAAACTTTCATAAGATTATCATATGTTCTACCTAGAAAAAGGAAAATCTAGACAATAAATGAGGCTGTAAAGATCTAAGACCACTCTCCAATCTACTGTTGTGTATGGCACTACAAAGAGATGAGAGAAGCAATGTAAAATATAGCATCAATATCCCTTTGTCATGAAAAAGGTTTGAAACTGCTAGATCCAAAAGAAAACAGTAAGTGGAAGAGTCAAATCTGGATGACGAATAAAAAATCAAAGTAAAGAACCTAATGAACACAAGGTACACAAACCAAAAGGTCCATAAATCAACAAAATTCTTGGATGATCCCCAAAAGTCCATACAGAGGAAACATCCAGAACAGAAAGTCAATGACTGAGTCATAAAGAAATATCTTACTTACACAGATGCTAGGCTAGATTAAAAGCATCCAAAAATATTACATAAATGACTAGAAAGAAATGATGACCACAAAAAAAAACAAGGTGCTAAAATCCTAATCAAGTCTTGCTGGCTAGCTTTCCTTAATGGATATACAGTTAGAGGGAAATACTTGAAAAGACAAATGCAAAGCAGGTTTGCATAGATGTATATATATGTAGAGGTCATCTATTGGAAAGATGGGTACCATTTAACACAACCCGATGGGTAAAATATTTACAGAATCATAAAAGCCATGCATTAATAGAAACAACAGCATCAAGACTAGTAGGTAATAAAGATGTCAAAGTAGGTATTTGATCGTGAATAATATGTACTCAGGAGAACAACAATAACCAATAATGATGCAAAAAAGAATGCTCCAAAACAAGCCAAATCATGTCATGTAAGGCAAAAAACTGAGGATGGATTAAAGTGAAAAATCATGTGGAACCCCCTGTCAGGTTTTTATATAGGCTGGATTCTTTACAGTACATGTCTGTGAATTGTTGGTGATAAATTTCAACAATAAACAGACAGCACACAATCCACTTTTTTTAAAATAATATATATTCAAAACAAGTCAAACCTATGTACAAAAAAAAATTTGTTACACTACTGGTCACCACAGTTGTATCCAGAGCTTTAAATAATTCTCCTATACATCAAAAGTCCACACAGGCTGGTTCAATTACTTTAGAACCCAATTGACAAGATGTTCTAATACAAGCTGTGAAACTTTCACTTTAGAAATTTCCCATTACAGCTAAGCTGACAATCATGCAGTCTTCACTTTTTCACTTTTACTTTCACTAATTTACTTACTTCCTCTCTGCATCTGCACATATTTATAACACACGACAAAAAATCTAGAAATATCTAGCTCTCTAGTAACAACAATATTACACATAAGGAAAAAGACTTAGAAGCTTTGAGTAAGATGAAGTCAACAATGTTACACAAGCCTAGTACAACAATTAAACTGCATACACAATGTACATCTCGTACAGAGTTATGTAATGAAACTTGTCATAACTCTCGCTTTTAAAATAATTAACTTTTAACACTCTTGTTATGAAAACTAAATAATCATTAAATATTAAATCACTAAATAATAACTCTTAAATTGAACATTCTTGTATATTCAACACATGAAACCATATTTAAGAGAAAATAAATTTAGTTTTAGACTAAGATAAAGATCTATAGGCTATGACCAAAAAATGGGAAATATGAACATAAATGATCAGCAAATAAATGTTATAAAAAGAAAGACAGGACAGCTACAAGTCATACTCCTTTCAGTATTAAAAACTAATCTAATTGGAAATGTGAAATCTGCTGGCTCTTATGATCTACATCACTCTGTAGCTGACCAATAAATAACAAGTATCCAGATACATCTTTGCTTCATGTGTCAGCCATAATATAATTTCATACACACACACACAAGGCAATATAGAATACAATATAACCATCCCATGAAAGAGTAAATAGCCTTCTTGACTGAATCCTGCAAAAGAAAATAGAACCTAGAGTTGAATTAACACATGAACTTGACTGAATTTACCATGCTCCAAATTAGAATTTAGAAAAAATTAAAAAAACATCTGTGTTCTTAAATATACATACCATAGGAAAAAAGAAACATGTAGTGTTTGAATATCACAGTCAGTCTAAGTTTTTTTACTCTAATATAAATGTATTAAAATGCAAGTTTAGGTTGTATAGGTTAAAGTTGGGATTAAGTCAGTGGTGGGATTCAGCCGGTTCGCACCGGTTCATGCTAACCTGTTCTTAGAATTTAATGACCTCCACGAACCGGTTGTTAACAATCGTATGGATAGGCCTAATAATAATGTTACAACTTACAAGTACGCGTGTTTAGAATGCAACTTTACTAGCAGGCTA
>NW_013668446.1:147621-151569 GCF_000517525.1 Limulus polyphemus | reverse complement strand
ATTGCATTAGAAAATATTTTTCCCCAATAATTTATAAAATTTGTTAGATGATAGATCTATTATCTATGCATTAGTTTAATACATTTTTAAATTTTTAAGAAATATAATTTTTTGTGTTAGTATATAAGCCTGGCGAGAAAAGCCAGCGAGACAATGATAAATGTATGGAAGCGAACAGTAGTTACCGTGAGTTTTTGGTAATTTACAATTCTGTTTCGAGCTAGTGTGTGTTTTGCACTCGTCGAGAGCGAAGTCGTTGAGATAGTGAATCGCTGTGATTTATACCTTGTATTATAAAAGTCCTTAAGTTTAAAGTGACGAGAAACGTATTGATTGTGGAACTTTCTGTTTACTAAAAGTTTGTATCAAGAAAGGACTTGTATCGCTGAAGTTCCTCAGAAAGAATTTCTAGCAGAAATTAACAATATATATGTATATATTGAAATACTAAAAAATTTACACTTATATTTCAATCTAGCTTTAGCAATATATAACATTTTTGTATTATAAAATTATAATAATCATTAGTAATTTATAAATTCAATAAAATTTCCCACAAAACAAAAGCTAATAACATACCAGTACATCTTCCAAGAAAGCATGGTTTTGTCCACTTTAGTTCTTTTGAAACATTATAGGCACCAGGCTGACCAATACGAGTACGTATACTCTCTTGTGTTCCATACTCTCCACATGTAACAGAACAAGCCGACCATTCACTCCAGCTTGTCATCAACACCCTTTCAGTAGGAACTATAAGACATGTGACACATATGTTAGCTGATAGCCCAATATTTACTTAGCACTTTAAAAAACATTAACAAGCACTTTCTTAAAATGTAAGCCATCATAGTCCCAAATATTTTTTTAAAGGGAATAACTTTTTGTTTTAGAGAAGCTTAGTATAAGTAGATTGTATTGTAATTTACTTTTTTATGCAGTATCTGTTTCTGCCTCGAATGTAAGAGTGGGAATTGTACAGTATTTTTGGTCAGATTTTATCAGATCACTGAGATAATTATGCAATTTAGCTTATATACATGTATATATATCTGTCTTACTCCTACCTTACCAAAATTAACTTTTGTGTTTCCTTGACCTACCATCCTTACCATCAAGTATGCTAAAAGATGATGCATAAACACTATCAATTCTGATAACAATCTTACACACCTCTATCAGATCCCTTTGAATTCTTTTGTGAAAATAAAATAATTTCATTGATCTTCACTTGCCCTCACATGATAACCTTTCCATACCAGGTACCAATCTAGTGTGATATGCAAGCATAACATATGTTTTCTACTTGCTTCAATTATATATATATATGAATTTCTTAAATTTTTCATTTATTTAGATTGTATGTAGTTTTGGCATTAACATGTGAACCAGAAAGTCTCTGAAATTATCTTATCCTAGTTGCTTTGATTCTTTTTTCCATATAGTATATAATGTCTATTCTGCTTGAAAAGATATTGTACTAACATACAGCATCAGGGTTGAAGAGACTAGAACTGTAATATCCTTTGCCAACCAAGTTAACATTGTCTAAATGGAACAGCTGACCAATGCTTGCGAGAACATAGGTCACAAGGTGATACTATTGACTGGACAAAGAAACCAAGTTTACAGAGTAAAGTAAAAACAGTTGTAAAAAACTGCCTTACCTTAACAATGAATGAACAAATAAGCCTTATTCCATCCTACTTTATTTTACCTCATTTTTATGCCCTCCCAAAAGTACATAAAACTAGGATACCATTCCACCTAATTGTTGTAACAGGAAACCATCAACATTTTTTATTTTTATGTACATTGTTAAAAATTGTTCTTTTTTAACAAATTCTTACAATTTAGTGTCACAAATTTTTCAAAATTTATTAATAAGATTAAAAATATCAATATAGAAGAAAATGAAAGATTACTTTCATTGTTTATAAATATAACAGTATAAGAAGTATTATGTTGTTTTCCAAATAGGTTATTGACCAGCAAAATGATTTCACATCTATAATTAGATGATATTTTAAATATAACAAAATTATGTGTAAATAACCGTTATTATTAGGTGGGTGATGCAATTTACAAACAGAATAAAGGTTTGTCTATAGGATCACCTTTATCACCTCTGTTAGCAGAAAATTTCATGTTTGATGTTGGAACAGACGGCATTAGAAACATCGGTGAAAAAACCATAGTTGTGGGTAAGATATATGGATGACATGTTTTTAGTGTGGTAGCATGGAAATGACACATTAACTGATTTCCAGGAACATCTTAATACTATAAGCCCCACAATACAATTCACTTTAAAAGTGGAAGAAGGGGGCAGTTTAAAGGTTATGGATGTTTCAGCAAAAAGAGAGAATGGCTCTCTGTTTGAATTTAACATTTACCAATCTATATGCCCGAAATAAAAATCCCCCATAACTATTATCTCATTAACAACTGAAATTTGTTATCACTGTAAAGTTTCTCTTTAATTTCATCAGTTTGTGTTGTCTTCTGTGTGGTAAGGTGTTTATTGATCACAGATATCGAAATTTCATTTAATTAAGGTCTTGATCAAAGCTGAGGGTGGCCTGCTAGGTTTTAACAAGAAGGTTTCTTTTAATTTTCTTATCTTATAAAGGTGTGCAGTTGAAAAGATTTGTCATCTATATGGACAATTATGTTATTCCTGGTATTATGTTATTGTTGCGTCATCGAGTCACATGACTACTGTGACGCAACGTTTCTAGAACTATCATGTACTTTGGCGAATGGTCTAGTATTTACTAGTAGGGTAGGCTGGTATATATATAAGAGGGGAAAACGTGACGCGATAAGGTAAGGTAATGTGTGTGTAGATAGTGAGTAATTGAACTGCAGTCACACGGTATTGTTGAAGTTAACGTTCGTTCGTTACAGTGTTGTTTTAGCGCGAGTATTGAGATTAAGTGTATCGCAGAGTTATATTCGAAAAGAATAAACCGGTTTTATTAAGTAAAGACTTGTGTCGCTAAAGTTTCGTTGGAACGAAGTTACGGAAAAATCAATTAACAAACGGAGACGTAACATTATTATACTTAACATACAGACTAGAGTTGGTTAATTTGTGGTACTTGCTAATCAATTATATTCAATTAATCAGAGTTATAGAGTTCCTCAAACCATGGTACATACAAGTAAAAAAAAAAAATGTTGGCAGCAGGTGTGGTCAGATAGTTGCAGTCCTTCAGCAGATAAATAAAATGTTGGTGACAGTGCTGCCAAACAATTGC
Source organism: Limulus polyphemus (assembly GCF_000517525.1). Lineage (NCBI taxonomy): Eukaryota > Metazoa > Arthropoda > Merostomata > Xiphosura > Limulidae > Limulus > Limulus polyphemus. Next base: position 148,306 of record NW_013668446.1, on the reverse strand, counting down.
CTTACGTCTAGTCACCAGTTCAAAATTAGTAACAGTAGCTTTGACATAACAAAGACAAAGAGATTAAGTTTGATGGCAAGCTTAGCTGATTATATTTGTGACAATCAACTTAATCATCATCTCAATTAATCTATTTTTGGAATAATCAAAAACGATAATAACTGGAATCGCTAGTTTTGATTAGTCAATTAGTTTATGTGACATTAACTGATGCAATCACTGCTTATAGGTAATCAATTAAATCACCTAGCTCTAACACATATAACAAGAAACTATTTGCAGTGGTGTAGCAAGAGGGTGAGAAGGGGGCAGTCGCCCCCAGGCGCAGGTGTAAAGGGGCACAAAATTTCCTCTGGCCTATAATGCCTATTCATGAATAATTACGCCCTCTCCTAGGATATAGCGCAACTGCCCTACGTTAAGTAAATACGACACAGTGTTACATTATTTGTGTGTATTATGCTTCCAGTTATAACTTTTAAAAGCCGCCCACTGAAATACAGTGAGTCCGAATTGACGTACAGAAGTAAGTTGCACTATTCCATCATTCATCTGTAGATCTGTCCTAGAGTACAACGTACTAGGGTTATATCTAGATCTGGGCAGATTCAATACAAGGTGCTTTCAATCTATGCACCCAAATCTAAGGTCTAGTTTAGATGTATAAAGCTAAACTTCTGTCATT
>NW_013668446.1:142739-146756 GCF_000517525.1 Limulus polyphemus | reverse complement strand
GTCTAAGGCGGTAATTAACTCTTTATGTTATTATCATTAAGTGGGTAATGAGTCACAAAACAAATAATCAAAACATTTCAGAGGTGTGGGGTGCCAAAAGTGTCTTTGCCCCTGGGTGCTGAGAACCCTTGCTACGCCACTGACTATTTGTATGTATGGTGTTGTTTAGTTATTTTTTACTCAACACAATGAATCTATACTTTAATGGGATATGAAAAAGACATTGCACTTATGTTAATAATTGAATATTTTTAGAATACTAAAAATAAATACATATGAAGCTCAATCTCTCATTCAAGCCATCACTTGTCATTGGTTTATACCAGTTTGTGGAAATTCCACACCTCATTAGTACCACTGGACAAAAGTAAATCGAAAACAAGACTAGGCTTCTTATACTTGTGGAATGTATATTATTTAGTCCTTCATGGCTGTCCTTGCCTACCCACTTCAAAAAAGCAGAAATATAAAACAACCACTTCATTTTTTACAAAATAATTGATTCTCCTCTTAAACTCCTGTAATTGATGGTATCCACTATCAAACAGCAGTTTAACTTATTCCACAAATCAGTCACCTTGTTAAAAGAATAAAACTGCCTAGACTGGAGCCAAACTTGTCTTTTCCAAATCTTAAAAGTGGTGTATTTTCATCCCATTACCTTCAGAATATAGCACAAAGAATACAGAGACCTTTATCCTTTTGATGCTCTAGGTAATCTTGTAAGCTTCAATAACAGATCACTTTTTTATCCTTCTTTTCTCAAAAGAAAATAAATTAAGAAATTTTAACTTATCTCTATAATATAACCATTCCTTTTCCAGAATCAAACTAGTTGCCCTCCTTTGAATTCTTTCCAGTAAGTTTTCTTTGAAAGTGAGACAAATCTATACATGTTATTCCAAATGAGACATAATATGTCATTTGTAAAGAAACAATTACCTTTTTTGACTGTAATCAGTATGACTGTAAATATATATATATATATGTTTAAATAACAACTTAATCTATAAAATGTGAACACTCCAAACTATGCTAAAAGTATAACTTTTTAAAAACAAATGTTGCTTAAGGGTCAAAGCCTACTGTCATGCTTTGATTTGTATTTTTCTTATAGCAAAGCACATCGGGCTATCTGCTGTGTCCACCGAGGGGAATTGATTCCCTGATTTTTGTTGTAAATCCGTAGACTGACCTCTGTCCTAGCGGGGGACTGCTTTGATTTGAAACTACAATGAGTTCTTCAAGTTGATTGTCATTAAACTTTTCTGGACCATTTATGCAAATGTAAATGAATTGACTTAAATTACTTTCACTCAGTACAGAACTAAGAGATGTGCAAAGTAGATCCATGACTGAGATGTCACAATCCATGTTAGCCATTGTGAAGAAATCAACAAACTTGTAGATGACATGATTTTTCAAACTTGGGTACCAAACATTTTGTGCCCAAAAGCAGTAACCGCTCCCTAACTTAGTTTATATCATCCTCTATTAAATGTTTAATACAAATTATGATAAAGCACTACTTTACATTTTTATAATTAAAGATCATTTACCAAATGTCATTAATGTCAGTATAAAAGATGTTAGTGCTTACGTAACAAAATTTGTCATAACTATATCTTTTAAAATAACTAACTTTTAACACTCTTGTTATGAAAGCTAAATGATCATTAAATATCAAATCACTAAATAAACTAAATAATAACTCATAAGCTAAATAGTCAAGAGAAGGATCAAAGGCCTGAAAGTAAGCCAATGCATAATGATCAGAAGCCAGTGGTGGATGAAAAGGCAAGCTGGCACCAGCCATCAATTGAGAAACAAAATGCACAGTATGTACTTTAGGTAATCTGATGATGGGGCAGCACATAACTGATCAGGGACAGGATCATACAAAACTAGAGATACTGAAAAATGTAACAAACTTGAAAAAACGTAATTATAAAGGCTGAGATAGGCCTAGCAGATTTCACAGGAGAGGTAGAGGTATTGAAAAAAGGCTATGAAAATCCTCCTAATCATGTACAAGCACTAAAGGAACAGGAGGATCCCCAACAATGTCAGGAAAAGAAGGACAAAACACATAAAATTCTAACTCCCTCAAATGATGGTCAAAAAATCCCCAGCCGAGGCCCCCCACACCTGAAGTCTGTGTCACAACAGTCAAAGTAGTTCATAATCAACTGTGAGAAAAAATCAAGAAAAAATAAAAGTAAGTTTTCTTGACCATAAACTACAGTGAAGAAGCAGTAGAAAAAACAATTAGTAAAATCTTGAAATCACTAATTTGAAAAGTGATAAAATTCATGATAAATGAAACATCTGCACAAGACCACTGCCTAACAAGAAGTAATGGTTAGGTAGAATCAAAGAGAGGGAGTCATGTGTGTCAGGAGGATGTATCACACTCCTATTGGTGGAGGGTTGTTGCATGATGATTTATGAGGGAAGATGCATTGAACCATGTTGGTCATGGGGTAGATGAGAGTTTCAAGGCTTGTGGCATGTGAAAAAATTTTGCATATGGAAGGCAGCACTAAACGAGAATAGCTATTACATGAGCAAAGGTAAGATACCATATTGGAAAGTAATGATGTATTGAACATGTGAAGCCAAAAGGTGATGGTATAAACAGTTCTACTATAACAGTGATCAAATCTCAAGGGAGCAGCCCAAACACATATTATGAAAGGACCTACTCCCGAGAAAGTAGCCTTCTTCATCTATATTGAATTTAACCAGTCACACAACTGGCCAAATTAGCAAGCATTCAGGAAGAGCCAAAGAAAGACCCAAGCTGTTCCTAAAGATGAACTCACCAACATGAGGACTGTGAAAATGGAACATATAAAGATAAAGAGAGAGAAAGAAATAAGAATAAAAACAATGATCCCCATCTTGGTTGAGCTGAAACATCTAATAACAACAGTAGTCACATTTCTGATATCTCTAATGTCAATGCAAGGACCTCCGCATGGAGGTGGGAAGGGTACTCAAAACGGTAACATCAGCCACCAGATGGAATAATCTGTCTACTTCCAAAGGGCAACAACCTCTCATTGAGCTTCAACACAGAATGCAGAGTATTTGTCTACGACAAAAGCAGAAGCATAGGTGATATGTGAGAGCCCTAATGTTTAAATAATATGCATAATCAAAAAGTTTTCAACTTTTGAAAACCCTAGATTTGTGAACAGAGGTGTTTAACAGTGTAGAAATACTTGAGTTGCCCAGAGCAAACAATGTTAAAAAGCATACAAGGGTCTGAAATGGATAAATAAATATTTTATACATAAGAAGACAATATTTAATCATGGTATCTTTCTTACTGTGAATTGTTTGCTTTGAAGTCAAACTTTTCACATTCAAAGACACCCTGGAAATGGTAAACAGTATGTTTTGGGCAGAATATCCAAAAAGTCATAAGAGACAGATTCCATTGAGCCTGTAAAATAACTAGAGGTAGCAAAAAGATTTCTGAAACTGAACATACAGAGATGTGATGAAGGTAAAATAGCAAAAGAAGTATGTAGATTTGTTCCCATGCTTACCTGAAAGACATCAAATAAATGGTACAGAGACCAGGAAGCTAAAGGCATAGTCAAATATGATGAGATGTAACTTGAAATTGAAGCTTAAGGTAGTCAGGAACATCATAAAAGGCTTGTAAAAAAAATTAGCTCTATAGGTGTGGGGGATAAGTTAGCAAATTGGATAGAAGAGTGGCTGGATGGAAGAAAGCAGAGGGTTGTTACATATGGAGTTCAGTTGAACTGGATTAATGTCACTAGTTGGGTACCTCAGGGCTCAATCTTAGGACCTTTGCTCTTTTTGATTTACATCAATGACATGGATGAAGGGATAGTCAATAAATTACTTAAATTTGCAGATAATATTAAGGTCTTGGGTGTTGCTAGCTGTGAAGAGGATGCTGCTTATTTAACAAAAGGATTTAGATGATTCAGTGAGTTGGGCAAATAAATGGCAGATGGGTTTTAACTATAATAACAG
>NW_013668446.1:129979-141790 GCF_000517525.1 Limulus polyphemus | reverse complement strand
TAGGACTAGGGGCCACAAATATAAATTTTGGCAGGATAGGAGTCATCTTCAGCAAAGACAGTTTAATTTTTCTAACAGGGTGGTTGGCCTTTGAAATGGGTTGCCTTCAGATGTTGTAGAGGCAGTAAATTTCAGTGAGTTTAAGAAAAGCTTGATAAGTATATAAATGAAAAGGGCTGGCTTTAAGATTTCTATTTATTTACTTTTTAATCATTTTAATTTAGCCGAGATGGACCCAAAACATTATGTTATGTTATCATGATAAACAAGATGGATCAGCTGAGGTAATCTATTGACATGAATAAAGCGAGATCCATGGAACAATAACTGTCATAAGGTATAAAAAAATCAATGTTGATTATGTTAAAAAGATTCAATTCTTAAAAAATTAGAAATAAAAGAGTCTGACCAGACATAGAATATTGTTACGACAGAGGAAGTCATGCGACGCTGGAAGCATGCATGCTGGAGTTTCTAGAAGGATCATGACTGTTCCTAGCAACTCTGGTCTTTTCTAGGCACCCTTTATTTTAATATATAAGCCCGGCAAATAAGGCTGGGATCATAATTGCAGATAGAGATATATAGAGACAGATAATTGATTCAAGTGAGCGGGTGTGACCGTAAGTAAAGTGCGTGAATCACTGTGAATTATAGCGTGTGTTTAAGTTAAACTGACTGTGGAAATTCTGTGTATTGCAAAGTTTTATTTAAGAAAGGACTTGTATCGCTGAAGTTCCTCAGGAAGAATTTATACCTGAAATTATCAAACAACCAGAGATGTGACGTAACAAATTGGTGTCAGAGAATGGAACGAAAAAAAAAGAAGAAGAAGAAGATGGAAATGAAAAGTGGCAAATCAAACTACAGCTTAGCAGATTTGATGGCAGCAATACAAGAACAGCAAAAGAAACAAGAAGAACGAGAGAAGAAACAAGAAGAGAGATACAGCAGTGTTGGAGGAAAATGAAAGAACAAGAAGAGAGACTACAGCAGTGGACAACTGGAACAAGAAAGGAAACAAGAAGTAGAAATGGTAAAGCTTAGTAAATTTCAAAGTGAATTAAATACATTAAACGATGATTTACTGTCTTTTACACAAGGAGGATATATTAGCCATAGACCTAATCAGCCTCAGACAATGGGAAGCCCCTTCCAGACCCTGCAGTTAAACCCTAATGCAGACATCTTCAGTCCTGTCAGAAGTTACATTCCAGACACGAGTGTCAGCAATAGGGGTGATCATGGAAAGCATATAGAGCACAATTTGAGCTCCTGGCATAAATGAATGGATGGACCGAGGAGCAGAAGGCAGTGTACCTGGCAAAGAGCTTGAAGGGACAACCACTGGAAATACTTGGACAGTTGTCAGCAGACGACAGGCACAACTATAGAGCACTGGTAGCTGCTCTAGAACTCAGGTATGGAACTCAAAATCAGTTCGAAGTCTACAGGGATAGGTTTAGGACTAGAGTGTGTGCTAAAGGGGAGAGCCTGCAAGAGATGGCACAGAACTTGAAAAGTATGGCACACAAAGCCTACCCAACTGCTCCATCCGATGTCCTCAAGCTGTTGCTGAGAGATCAGTTTGTAAACCCCTTGGACAGTCCACAACTAAAGATGCAAGTGAAGCAAGTACACCCCTCTATTATGCAGGATGCAATGGCCAGAGCTCTTGAATTCGAATCCTACGTTAAGCCCAGCACAGAGGTACCAAGATTGGTATAGTCATCAGGCCAGAAAAGGGCAGCTTTCAGAGAAGTTTGAGGGACTTTGATGGCACTGTAACAAACCAGGGCACAAGAGAGCTCAATGCTGGAACTTCAACACAAGGAAGATGCCACGGTAGGAAAGGCTGCTTGCTACCCAGAAAGGTTATTGGAACTGTGGAGAGCAAGGACATATGAAGAACCAATGTAAGAAGAATACTACCAATACGTCAGCTTTGGGGAAACCAGTAGTGGTTCGTGTTGAGGGACGCCTACCAGCCCCACCATGAAAGTCCCAAAAACTAGGTGTAAAATGCCAAGTACACATAGTGTCTACATTACAGGAAATCTGGATGGCCAAAAGTGCAACTTTGTCATAGATTCTGCATCTCAGTAAACCCTTGTGAGCATCAAGGTGCTGGATCACAAAGGAGTAACATAAGCCATACAGAAGCTCTGTAGTGTGACAGGACATTATGCAAGGTTGTGGTGACATGTGTGGGTAACTATTGAACTCATGGGTTTAAAGGACAGACACAAAGTATACTTGGCTGACATTGAAGACCAATGCATACTAGGGTTAAACTACTTACTACCGAGGAAGTGTGTAATTAATTTTGATAAAATGACGTTTGGGAACAACAAAGGCCAAATGCCGGTAAGTATTAAAAGAGAGAGATTGAACTAACCAGGTGTCATCAAGCTAAAGTCAAAGTGACTGAAGGAGTTGATGATGGTGAAGTGGAACCAGGTATAGATATCAAAGCAGAGCAGGAGGAAGACCAAGATTTGAAGCCAATAATTGATTTTCTAAAAGCAAGTGTTTTGCTCCCTGCTTGGGAGAAGGTGTCTAGCTTAAGCCCTGTGACAAAGAACTATTGGTCACAATGGGACCAATTGAAGCTTGAGGATGGTATTCTTGTCCGGAGATGGGAAACTGCAGATGGGCAATTGACGACCTGGCAAACAGTTATACCGAGAAAGTTACGGGAAGTTATGTTGCATCTATCCCATGATAGTTTAACAGGAGGACATCTCCGAGTTAAGAAAACATTGAGTCACCTACGACAGAGATTTACTGGATAGGTATGAGGCAAGAAGTAGAAGAATGGTTCAGGACCTGCAGTACATGTTGTGCTAAAAAGGGACCCAAACATAAGGGACATGCTCCAATGAAGTTATATTAGGTTGGCACACCAATGGAAAGAGTAGCAGTTGACATTGCTGGTCCTTTGCCCCAAACTCGTGCTGGAAACAAATACATTTGTGTGGTGATGGATTATTTCTCCAAGTGGCCTGAAACATATGCAATACCAAATCAGGAAGCTACAACTGTAACTTCGGCTATTAGGGATTTTTTCTTCAGATTTGGTATAACATACAAACTGCATTCAGATCAAGGCCGTAACTTCGAATCAGCTGTGTTCCATGAATGCTGCAAGTTGTTTGCCATACAAAAGACCAGTACAACGCCACTACACCCACAGTCTGATGGGATGGTAGAAAAGTACAATTAGACACTTGGATAGGAATTGGCAAAGTTTTGTAATAGTTGCCAAGATGACTGGGATGTCTTACTCCCTCCACTGTTGATGGCCTATAGGACAGCAGAGCATGAAGCCACTGGATACACTCCAGCAAAGCTGATGTTTGGTCGGGAACTTTGGTTGCCAGTGGATCTGTTAACAGGACGCCCACCTTGTGAAGAGTTGTCTGAAAATGTGTCAAAATTCGTAAAAGTGTTATCGGAAAGGATGGATGATATTCACCATGAAGTGCGTTTAAACTTGAAAACGTCTGCTGATTCGATGAAGTTAACTTATGATAAGTGATCTACTGAAGTCAGCTTTGAACCAGGAGACAAGGTATGTTTGTATAATCCCAGGAAGACCAAAGGGAAGTCTCTTAAGTTGTTTTCTCCATGGGAAGGCCCATATGACATAGTGGATTGTCTCTCAGACGTGACTTTCCGGATAAAATGTAGTCGGCGAGGTAAGCCAAAGGTGGTGCATGCTGACAGGCTTTGGCATTATCACGGTCTAGGACATTTCAGTTGGAGTGAAGGGAACAATGGAACAAATGACGCTGCTGAAGATGTGTCACCTGAAAAAGCCACTGTCGAAAAAGAAACTCTACCCGGTTTTGAGAAGGGAAACAGTGAAGCCCTTGATGAAGTTACTACCACTGATTTGACTGTTACCGATAATAGGACATTTCCTGATGGAGCAGATGAACCCCACGTGAAGCAGAAGCCAACGAGATGGAGACCAGTATGGAAGAAGATACATTCTGTAAAATTAAGACTTTGTTGAATTTTAATTTTTTGTTTGTAAATTCTGTACATTTAATTAAGTTACTGTTAATTATCTATTGGTTTAATGTAAGTGGCTATTGCCCGGGACAAACAATACTAAGAAAAGGGCAGTGTTACAACAGCGGAAGTCACGAGACGCTGGAAGCATGCGTGCTGGAGTTTCTATAAGGATCATGACTGTTCCTGGCATCTCTTGTCTTTTCTAGGCACCCTCTATTTTAATATATAAGCCTGGGCAATTAAAGCTGGGATCATAATTGCAGTTAGAGAGATATAGAGACAGATAATTGAGTCAAGTGAGCGGTAGTGACCACAAGTAAAGTGCATGAATCGTTGTGAATTATAGCATGTGTTTAAGTGAAAGTGACCATGGAAATTCTGTGTATTGGAAAATTGTACTGTGAAAGAATAAAATAGTTTTATTTAAGAAAGGACTTGTATTGCTGAAGTTCCTCGGGAAGAATTTATACCGGAAATTAACAAATGACCAGAGACGAGACCTAACAATATGTTTCTCAGAAGGAGAATCAGGGTCAGTCAGAATAGGTAACATAATAGGAGAACAAAAAGTGGTGATCATCTGCAGCATGCCATGTCTATGGAAGGAAGGCTGTATCAGGATATAAATACAGAGTCTTCCTGTAAAATATAAAAAAAGAGTATTAGAAGCGTTAATGCCAAAATATCTGTACATCTCTTCCCTGAAGTGAATTACATGATAAAATATATCTTCAGGGAATGATGGTAGAATGAATAAGTTGTGAAAGTTTCAAAAAAGAAGCCATGTAATGTAAGATCCATCTTAAATCCCACTGAAGACAATGTTTAAGTACTAATGGGAGTTGTAATAAAAAAACTTGCTGGAAAGCTCACTCTGAATGAGAAATAAAGTAAAATGGGATAGCTGCAAAGACAAATATGAAAGAGGTATTTTCTAGAAAAAAAACAGATGACGTTCATAAATGCATACTGTCCAAAAATCTATATTGATGAAGGTCATCTGTTTAAAAGACAAGTACCTTGTAATAGAACTCAACAATTTAATGAGCCAAAAAAAAAACATAACAGTCGCATAGCAATAGAAACAGTAGCAATAAGACCCATGGTTAATAAAAACATCAGAGTTGATATGTGATCCTGAATAAAGTAATCAGGAGAACAAGAATAACAAATAATGATGCAGAAACAGAATATCTCAAACCAAACCAAACCATAGTGTGCAGGACAGAAGACTTACAATGGGGCAAAATAAAAAATTATTGGAACACATATACCTTCCCCCAATAACCAAATTGAGAGTCAAAACGTTGAGAAGGAAGAAAGATGAGAAATGGAATACAAAGTATATTAGTGTGCAGCTAGTTTTGAAAAATAACCACAACCTCAAAGTTAAAAGAAAGCACCCTTAGGCATAACTGAAGCAGGTTCAATACTAAAAATATATATAACATGAAAGAAATAGAAATTATATGAGAAGTGTTATCAGGATTAGGATTAGCACTGTAACACACAAAACTAGCTCTGCAGATTGTAGGTGATTAGGCCTGAGCAAAAAATCTACTTTCATCAATAAACAAAAAGGCAATTTTTACACAAATTAAGCATCCACATGATCATTGTACCCACCAGGAATATTATTATACATTGGCATGAATACACTGAACTATCAATGCTGACATTGCACTGACAATTTCACTCTGCATGCAATAGACAATTGTGTAAGAAAGTTCTCCAATGAAATTATTGCAATTTTGATAATGGCAGAAATAATCACATCAGAAAGCTTTAGTAGTATATTTTGTTCACAGCACAAGCTAAAACTCAAGAAAGAAGAGTAATTATACCAGATTTGAATATTTCTGTTATGTTTTTACATGTGAAGATACAAGTAATATTTCTGATCCTAGATGTAGAGCTAGGACTGGACAAGGTTCAATCTATAATTTTAAAGGACGTGAAAAATCAACTATTTGAGATCTGTCTTTTATTTTTAGTAGGTAAATAGATTATGTGCAGGTGTCTAAAGACTGGAGAGTTGGTGATGTTACTCCTATTAATAAAGTAGATGCTATGTAAATCATAAGACAGTTACCTATATGATTATTCAAAGTTACAATTAGTTTACAGTCACTTGTTCTTTGAGAAACAAAACATTCATAGGTCTAACATTCAGAAAAAACAAGTGTATTAATTACTTCCAAGCAAAATGAAAAAAGACAAAACATGGTGTTGAAATAGAAATAAAACACTTTATTTAATGAAACAATGAAATTGATAGACACAGATGATAATCAATTTGGTATAATTACTGCAGAATTAAACTGCAGCACACACACAACTAGCAGGTTGAACATAATAAAACAAAGATGGGACTTCCACAGCAAGCTTTAGCTTTCTCAGAAAAATAAACTGAACTTTACAAAAGCATCAAAACTACCTTTACATTACACATTCTTCTTATAGCTGGCTAATTAGAACATGAGCAAAAGTACACAGAAAATATCTTTGCTCCATGTGAGAGTCACAAGGTATCCTCCACAAACAAGGTCAAGCAGGTCATAATACAACTATTCCATGAAACAGCAGATAAGCTCATTAACCTATCAAGGTACAAAAGGTATACTAAATTTAATATATGACCTCAACTAGGTTTAGGATGTTCCAAACTATTTTTACACTTATAGTTAATTTTAAACAAGTAATTACTTCTGACATATGAAATGTTTTTTTCTTGTTGAAATATTCTTATGCTGTCAACAAATACACAATTAAATTTCTGCATGTCCTTCAAATAATGCCAATCTTCATGCATCAACTTATCCATAGTTCTCCACTTTCCCATCTTCCACGTGATTTATTGTGCTTCCATAAGGAGGACACATATAAACTCTGCTTTCCCTTCATAATCCAGATTTTATAGTTGCAGTCATGATGGGAACCACATGTTCTCTGGTTGTTTGGGGTTGGGTAGGAATGTATTTAAGAAATAAATAACTGTTTGAAATTCATTTTAATTCTGAAAATGAAAAATTCAAAACTGGTAGACTTACCCTTTAAAATACAAAAAAGCAAGAATGTTCACAATAAGATGATAGAGGGAAACAGAGAGCCATAAGGATTCTGGATCACAAGAATTTGGATTCTTGGCCATCAAGGTTACAGCCTAGACCACAATAATTGAAAATGTAATGAAGCATAATAAAATGATTTGAGAACCTGACTAGATTCAATGGACTTAATCCTTGGAAAACAAGTGGAGCAGACCAGCCCCAATGGAGACTGGACCAAATGCTGACACTCAGAAGGTGTATTATTCTCAGCAGGGTACCCTTCTCGTTCTCATCACCCTTTAAAAATATATACAAAAGCAAAAGCAGGTAGTTTGTATTTATCTGTAGAACCTTGCAGGTGATGGCAAAACAGTTGTTAGGGTCAGATCACATTGAGGTATTCTCTACCTGTATAAGACCAGTAACAACTAATGCCTGGATATGCTCCAGAGGCTAAAGCCAATCAAGCCATGAAACCTGCCCAGTCAAAAAATACCCATTTTAACCCAAGGATAGGTTCTAAGAACTATGCAATGGGAACTCAAAATTAGTTAAGAAGGTAAACACAAAATAGTAATGTGTTCACCAAATGGAGAGAGAGATCATCTCATATCTGATGTTTCATATACTACATGGTGTTAGCTAAGTAAGGAACAGAGAATGAATTTAACCCTAGGGATTTTTTTCAGGTTGAAGAGTCAGAACCAGAGGCAAAATGGTTTAAACAAAATTTTAAGAACATATTCAATTGTCTACATGCCAGCCCTATGAAGGATAATGTGATCAGGATGCCAAAGACATTACCAATTGTTAAATTTGAGGAGAGGCGACCCAAAACTCACTTTTAAGATGTACAGGAGCATCTCAGTAAATGAAATGGATCAATTTCTTAAGCCAATTTGTTAAAATAGCTGGAATAAGATCTAATAAGAGTAAACCACTGTAAGGTATATATTTCAAAGGCCCTAAAAAAACATTATTTTGAAAGAGAATAAGGATCAATCAGGGTAGGTAATGCAAAAAGTGAAAATAGTAATTACCGGCTCTCACAGCCCAAGTTTTATGAGGAAGACACAATACGGGTAGAAATATAAGGCTTTCCTAGTAAATAAGACACAAGGAGCATCAAGAGCAAAGACATTAGAATGTTGTCTTCCTTTGCTAGCAATAAAAGAAAAAATGATCAAGAGAACAAGTTGATAGTGGTTTGAAAGGGGATAAAACGAAGATGTGTAATACCAAATCCAAGTCTCTTTCAGGACAATGCCAAAGATTTTGGGATTGTTGAAGATAAAAGGCTCAAAATATGTCTTTGACTAATGTAGACAAAAGGGATTACAGGCTTCTCTGACACCTGAAGGTGGTTGATGAGGCAGTTCTGCATTCAGACTTAGAAGAAGCTAACAATCCATGATTATGAAATACATATATACAGAAAGAAGCAATTTATTGGGGAGCTGAAAACAAACAAGATTTTACATGTCTAATGCACAAATTCTAGAAGAGAAGACAGCCTAAAGATATCACAATACTGTCTCCTCAATGGCAGCAATAAAATATTATCAAGTAAACATGTTGATAAGGGTTCATAAGTATGAAAAGCCAAGAAATGTAATAACAAATACAAGCCCCATTTAGGAAAATGCTCTGTAATTTGAAGCTATTGAAAACAAAAAACTCAAAAGACATCTTTGAATAATGAGAACAAAAGAGACTGATGGTACTAAATGGGATTTAGAGGTATGAATGTTCCACCAAAATAGTACAACCAGTTGAATGATAAAATGAAAGTGTATCAGAGAGTGAATGGAAGAAATGGTCAGAATGTGTCAATCTTTCATGTAAAAGTGAAAGTTGATGTTGAGATAATAGAGAAGACAAGTAAATACTCTAAATACTTAACAGAAAACATACAATGTGAGGCCAAATTGTAAAGAAGGATAATGAACTCATGCACCACCACTAATGGCAAAAATTAAGGAAATGGTATAATTATTGATGAAAAGGTATAAGAAGATAAGCATCCTATATTTGTCTTTGTCATTTAATCGTCAAGATGAAGAAACTTCTACAACATCCTCATTTTTCCTATTTTAAAATGAGTGTATCCAGGTAAAGACTGAATTGTGACAGGTCTCCAATCTTCCATTTTCTTCAAAACTACAAAAAGACAAGTGTAAAAACCTTAAGAAGGATGATAAATGATTAATACTTCTCCCTTTAAAGGAGATCTGAGGCTTTCTGATCAGAAATTTAAGCAAGCAGTATTTAAAGAAGAGACATGAACAAGAGGAGGACAATTAAAGAAAAAGTAAAGACTAGAATTGAAGGATCTGTCAAAGCCAAGGGTATCATAAAAGAAGCAATGATCCAACTTAAGTCCTCAAAAGTATGAATAAGGAAGTTGTTTCGAATGAAAGAGTCAATGAGTGCATCTGAAAGACTCACCTCACATACTTTGACTTTAGACCACTCAAAAGGGTCAAAACTTATGAGTAGATGTAGTGTGATTTGACTAAAAGTAGTCAATGAAGTTAAGGCAGGAATATTTAACATTGCTTGCTGGTCATCTTGAAGAGGAATAATGACCAGAAGCAAAAGAAGATACTTAAGTCTTAATCAACTACTGCTGATGTGATTCTCCTAAATGGGAAAACAGTTCAGATGATATACCTGCAAAGACAAAACAATGCAAGAAAATGCTATTATGAAGTCGGCTGAAACAATGAAAGAAGACGAGTATCTTGTAACATAAAATGATTGGCTAAAGTGTCAAAGAAAGCTCAGAGCAATGTGGTATTAGAAACAATATCAGGGAGACCCACAGTTAACGAAGACTGTAGAGTAGGTATCTGATCATGACTAAAAGAATTAGGAAAACAGAACAATCTATAATAATAATAGTAACTGTGTACAAAAAAGTCTCAAACAATACAAATCATAGAGGATACATGAATAATGTAAACATTAGAGTAATTATCGTGTTGATTATAATTATTATCATTATAAAATGATTATAAGAAAGCTTATAATGTATCAAAGTACCAAACCAACACATGAAGATTACTCCCTCCAATAACCAATCTGAATGTTAGGAACTCAAGATATAATAAAAATAGTGAAAGGGAAACCTTCCACTTACTAATTATTACTATTGTCAAAATTATGCATAAATAAACACAACAATATAGTTTAACAAATTACAGTTCACCAATTAAAATTTAACAATTTACCTTCAAGATTCTTATTTTATGTATTGCTATGATCAGTCAAATGGAAAGAGCTGATGAAGGATGCAGTGATGTAGTAAATGGAGAACATTTTGTCATCCTCAGACTTGCCAGATGCCACACAAAGGTCAATCATCTGGGGAAGACATGGACTGGCATTCTGTTTGTACCAGACATAAGTGATCATTTTTCTTGAATCATGAGTTCTAATAAAATAGAAATCACAAACCTGCATATCATTGGCAAAAGTCTCATATCCAAGAGAGAACTGTTTTGTTTCCTAAGCCTGACAATTCTCTCAGACAAACATCTCCCTTAATTGGTTTACTTGCTTTCTTTTTCATAAGTCCTCCAACTTGTAAAAAATGCCACTGTCATCCTTTAGCAGATTTCTTAAACTTAAAGCAAAAGAGTTCAAACAGAAGGCACTACACATTTCAGTAGCTCAATCAATCTCTGCAATATGTTATCCTGTGGTTCTAGCACCAACATTTTCTCCTTCCTATTCTCTGTGGTATATTCAGGTTAACCTGAATTAAACTTATAACAATGGGATAGGTCTGCAGAACAACAGGAAATTTGATCAGGATGTTTCATATGGAATAATACTAAACCTCTGAATAACTGAGTCATTATAATGAATAAAATAAACTTAACAGAAAGTAAAATAAGAAATGAGCAAACTTTATTGTAATTATATCTAAAACTTGCTTTTACAGAATAATAGACTGCCACGTTTCCTTGCTATTCCTTAAAAGTGTTTATTCTTCAAGATCACATCCCAGACTGTCCAAAGAAATTTTGTATTTACTCAAAGTTACTAGTGCTACTAATGTGACTATGTTGTTCTCATTCAAGCACAGGTTAGACATCACCTGACTATCAGTGAAGGGCATTACTTTGACATCCTTGTGTAATGTGCTGTAATAAAGCAGTTTTTATAAGCAGAATAGATATTATCTCCTAAAGAATAAAAATGGAATAAAGGCATCTTGAACAAAATTAATATAAACAGTTTTTTGGCAATGCCTTATGTGAAACTTGCACATATACAGAATAAAATGATAAATTTTGAATAAATACTATAATATTACAAGATGATAGAAACATGTGATATATTCATATACCATACTGCAGCACACATGATCAACACTGGTAGAAATACAATATAACAAACATGGGAGTTCTACTGAAACTTTAACTCTCAGAAAAATGAATTGAATTCCTCAACAGTTAGAACAAATGTGATCTGAAAGCAACAAAATTGCATTCATAATATACTGTTATGTC
Organism: Limulus polyphemus; assembly: GCF_000517525.1. Taxonomy (NCBI): domain Eukaryota; kingdom Metazoa; phylum Arthropoda; class Merostomata; order Xiphosura; family Limulidae; genus Limulus; species Limulus polyphemus. The sequence goes on along the minus strand of NW_013668446.1, from coordinate 130,197 downwards.
TCCGTTTGTTAATTGATTTTTCCGTAACTTCATTCCGACGAAACTTTGACGACACAAGTCTTTACTTAATAAAACTGGTTTATTTTTTCCGAATATAACTTTACGATACATTTAATTTCAATATTCGCGCTAAAACAAACACTATAACGAACGAACGTTAACTTCAACAATACCCTGTAACTGCAGTTCAATTACTCACTATCTACACACACATTATT